>NC_057799.1:304979620-305094667 GCF_018294505.1 Triticum aestivum
CTTTTTCTCCGGGGATCCCCACCCCACCGCCCAATGAACGCCCCCCCAACCGCCGGTGACTGCCAACCAGAGGTCTCACGGCTTCGAATACCCACCGACCACTAATTTATTACCATTTCTTCTTTCATATACGGGCTGACAGGTGGGCCCCATGGTTACGCGCCCCGATGGTGCAACACTAGTTGCGCCGCGTGGAACGTTTGACTGGTCAATTGATTGTGTCATCAACAAAATACGGAGTTGTACGGGTGAGACAGTGACCGTATAATCATGATATGTATTTGTTTAACACGGTACAGACGCAAGGGCTCATATATACGCGCAAGCACTCACCGCTATAAGCGCACACACGCGAACCCTACCCCTATGAGCACCTTCGAGAGAGTGGGCCAGCATATATGATCTTGAGATTTTACGAAGTCACCATAGGTGCCTCGTAGTCGAGTGGAACGTCTCCTCCCACTGAACGTACATCGCCGGAAAATACTGAAATTAACACAAGATAAATGCGAGCACCGGGACTTTAACCTTGGTGGGCTCGAGAAACCACTGTCCTCTAACCATCCAACCACATGTTGGTTAGCACGACAAAATGTATGTGGTGACCGTGATGAGCTTATTCTGAAGTCCAGTGACCATATCGTGCTTTCGCTTCAAATACAATGACCGTAAGTGTCGTCAACAAAATACGGAGCACGCATCAAATGGAAAGTCCGTCAGTGTCATCAACAAAATATGGAGACGTATCGTGAGCTAGATACCGTTGAACTATTGTACATGCTTATTTTCTTAGTGGCCGATTGCGTGTGTGGTGTGGTGGGCACATCATTTCTAGTTGTGGTGGGTCAACATGAAGACTCATGGGTCGGTTCCATCCTGCGCCACATATAGGTTGGACCGAGACGTGTTATACGAAGACCCATGTGGAGGACTCGGCGTACAACACGAAGCTACCAGAGTCGCGGAGGACTCTATCCCCACTGGTGATAAGCCGACTATATATGATTTGTAACCCTAGGCCCTTAGTATGTTATACAAGCTTGGGGGCTAGTTCGTCGATAGTATACACACACGCACAATGCCTCGTATTCATGTGTACTTTGTACACACCCCTATCACTAATATACAGTACCAGGAGTAGGCTCTTTCTTCAACTGCAAGGGTCCGATCCGAACTAGGGTAAAACTTTGCCTCGTATTACCATCCAGCCTAACAGCCAGGGATATCCTACCGAATGATATGATGAAATCATATCTGCCAACTACTAAGAGAGAGGTGTGTCGGGGGGGGCAATGTGTGCGAGAGAGGCCTAAAGATAATGTGCGTGCGGGAGACACGTAGGCACATATATGTGCGTATAGAGGGCTAGTAGAGACCGTGCATGTGTATATATGCATGTGAGAGAAATAGTGTTTTCCAACTGAGATTAGTGAAAAGAGTGGTACATAGTAGTCAGAAAGAGAGAGAGAGAGAAACAGAGAGAGCATGTGCGTGAGACACCCCGACACCCTGAGAGAGATTATGAGCATGTGTGAAAGAGAAATGCCGATGCATATAAAGTGTGTGCACTTATGCATTAGATAGAGAGAGATATAATGCGTTTGTGAGAACGGGGCGAGGCATAGTGCATCTATGTGTAAAAGGCGGTTCTACGCATTAAATTAAAATATAAATGGCATTATTATTTTTGGATGAGATCATGAATTTTGCAAATTGCGTATGGACGAAAATCGGTCTATCAGACACCCATACTCTATTGAATTCTAGCATGTGCATGTGTTTATTTCATATTATCGATCCATAGAGTGAGAGCGGTTTGACATACAGGCAATGGATGCTTTTGCAATTCATATATAAACATTAATTAGTGCACTCCATGTTGTTAGTGTGAAGCACTTTATACATTTGTCACTTGCATGGATACATTCCAAATTTCTAGCTACGAAATAGAATACATGTCGAATTCAACATAAAGGGGGTTTCGAAGATTTGAATTCATAGGAAGTGCATTCATCTATTTGAACCCGAGATAATGGCATTTGTAAATCAGATGTAAAAGGGGGCATCAATCTTTGTTGTGAGTTTGAACATGCTATATATATTCATACGCATATCTAACTTTTTTTTGCAACCAAGGAGATTATATCTGGAACCATGCATGAACTAAGGTAAGTTGCATATTTTTTAATATATACTCGTGTACAATGTATATTCAAATGTACCCCCTCCATTCCAAAATAATCATAGCTTTAGGATTTTCAAGAGTAAAGATTTGTGAAGTTTGACAAATCCTGAAAGTTCAATTCAAGAGAACCAAAAACGTTAATGCTTCTGCTCCCAAATATTGAACGAAGCGCCAAATAGGCCTCTGGTCACCCGAAACCGCGCGAGACTAATGTTTTGGTGGTAGGAAATTACTGTCCTGACTCTGGCCCGTGTAGCCTATCGGCCCGATGTCCAAAGGTCTAAACCGGGGTAGGTTTGTAACTTCACCAAGACGCCAGTCTCAACCGCCTCCGAGAAGCATTCATACGCCATGGGCGCCTACCCATGCGCTCGGCCGAAATCTATCCCGCCCACATTTGGGACACCTGACATGACTGTCCTACCCCCAACCCGCAATATGTTTGAAATTTTAGATGGGGGCAAAGTTTGTAACTTTCCCCAAATTTCAAACAAGCGCGTCTCAAACCGAAACATTGTTCCCCCTTAGTTCCCCGCCTCCCTCCGTTTCCCCATTCATACTCCGTGGGCGCGAAAACGCCCTCTCCACCAGCCGCGAAACCCCAGCCTCCTCCGTCCTCCACCCCATAGCGACCAATCCACCGCCGCCTTCCTCCATCACGCGGGAGCCGGTACCCCGACGTCGTCGTCCAACGCAACCGCAACCGCAACGCCCTCAAGGACTTAGCAGCTGAAGCCGAGGCAGAGCTGCCTCCACGACGCCGACGCCGACGTGCGCCGTACCAGAACCACTCCGACCACGCCATCCTGCGCCTCACTGCTGCGGCTCCACTGTCGCAACCGTCCACCGCACCGGAGCTGTTCCCGCTACGCCGTCGTTCGCCGCCTCGGATCTGCTTCCCCGCCACTGACAGACGGCCACCACACCACACTCAACAACTTGGCCATGGGTTCGTCCAAGGCTGCACCGTCCTCCACAACTTCTGGTTTCCGGCGAACAACAAGAAGATCGTCGGAAAAACAGAAGGAGGACACATCACTGCCAGCAGAAAGAGGTACTCCTCTTCCCTTATTCGTGCAAATCTTACGTCTCCGCTCACACCGTATTCATCCCACGAAAGAAACTAGTTGAGCACTTCTTACTGCATCTTCTTCGTGATACTAAATGCACAAGGTTTCCTCCCTTTTACTATTTCACCTTTGCTAGAGGTCAGTAGCCCGCCTGGATTTCAATTCAGGGTCAGTCGAACCGCAATTAAAAGAAGCAGCACCCGCTTAGGTGCGCGGAGCACCTAGTCCGCCTGTTCCCTGGGGAAGCGGCGCATCGGTGTCTATCATAGGGGTGTGGGCGCAGGAGCTACTTGCGCCCGATCTGGAGGTGGCGGGGCTTGAATGGATGGCCAGGGGCGGTGCCAAGCATGGCGGTGCGGTGAGGTCGAGGGGAGGGCGCAGGCAGGGGAGGAATACTGGGCCGGTGGTCGCTGGCGTTTCGAGGAAGATCGTCAACACTGACTGGCTAGAGGTAGATGAAGGCGATCTGCCCGTTCTTTGTACATCGGACGGTGCAGAAAAAATGGACTGACCTATTTGCTTTTAGTCGACTATTATTTTCATATAATCCTGTAGTAATTTAGTGTGCCATGCATGTTGTAGAGCTATCATATGTCTCCCGTCATTTATTTCTCACCGACCTACTATCTGCTACCTTTACACTGTACTAATTGTGCACACACTTCACCCATACTCACACTATTGTTTTTTATGCATGGGTATTTCAGACTCTGACGCAGTGTTGATGAATGCAGAAAAGAAAAGACAGAAGTCGCTCCAGTGTAATTCGAAGATAAGCACTAAGCGTTTCAGCGCTCTAATGGGTGCAGTGTCAGCAGTTGGAGACAGTAAACGTAGCTCTGCAGTTGATGATCTCAATTGCCACACACAACCATCCCAGGTGCTTGCTTTAACTTCGCGCTGTCAAATGTGGTTGCATGTTGCATATGGTGTCTAGCTTGTATTGCTTCCAATTTGGTTAAATTGCATCTGCTTACTTTACACATTATACCTTTGATAATGACATGCCTTCCTGTTTTTGATACATACTAGATATGTCTATTAACCATGTTCGTACATCAAACTAATGCTCTTTTGTATCCCTCATCAATCACTTATGATGGGACAGTCATCTGAGTGGGTTACTGTGAGACGCCCTACTCGTTTAAAGAATGCAGTGTCATCCTCCCCACATGATTCTCAAGAAACAGCAAGGCTAAATGAAGATAGTCAACGTAGCTCTCTAGTTGATCACCGCAATGCCCCCACACCACCATCGCAGGTGCTTGCTCTTACTTGGCAGTGTGATATGTGGTTGCATGTTGCATATGGTGTCTACCTTGTAATGCTTCTAATTAGGGTAAATTGCATCTGCTTAGTTAACACATTATACCTGTGAATATGACATGCCTTCCTGTTTTTGGTACATACTACGTCTTTCTATTAACCATGTTCTTACATCAAACTACTTTTCTTGTGTATCCCTCATCAATGCTCCTAATTTGTTAAATTGCATCTCCTTAGCTTACACATTATACATGTGAATATGACACGCCTTCCTGTTTTGTGTACATACTACATCTGCCTATCACACCATGTTCTTACATCAAACTACTGTTCTTGTGTATCCCGCGTCTATCGCTTATGATGAGACAGTCACGCGCGTGGGTTAATATGAGGCGCAATACTCTTATAAAGAATGCAATTTCATCCTCTCCACATGATTCTCAACAATCAGCAAGCCTAAATGAAGATATTGAACGTAGCTCTGTACCTGAAGACCGCACTTCCCCTACACCACCATCACATGTGCTTGCTCTAACTTCGCAGTGTGATATGTGGTTGCATGTTGCATACGGTGTCTAGCTTGTAATTCTTCTAATTAGGGTAAATTGCATCTGCTTAGTTTACACACTATACCTGTGAATATGACATGCCTTCCTATTTTTGGTACACACTACATCTATGTGTTTACCTTGTTCTTACATGAAACTACCTCTCTTCTATATCCTGCATCAATCACTTACGATGAGTCACCTTTATTCGTTGCATATTGCATATTATTTCTAGCCTGTTGCCATGTATTGCTTCTAATTTGGTCAAATACATTTGTTAGGGCACCCTTTTAATTTGGCAGAGTGATATTGGTTTCATCTTTCATATGGTTTCTAGCTTGCATCGATTCTAACAAGTTCAAGCACCTTGTGCTTAGTTTACACTTTATATATCATACATGTCAATATGTCACACCGTCCTGTTTTTCATACATATTCCATCCTCCTATCATGTGGCTGCCTTACATGAAAGTAGTGTTCATCAGTATCATGCATCAAGGAGTTATGAAGAGCAAATTTTATTCCTTTCTCTTGTGGGTTTGACTTGACAAGGCAAAATCAAGAAAGAGGAAGGAAAAGAGTAAGGAAGGCGATGATGGTGGTCCTTTGCAGCAACGTAAACGGAGCATTTGTACCGATTCTCCTTGTACTGATAGTGCATTACAAGGTCCAAGTCTCCGCTCCCCTACTCCACCATCTAAGGTGCTTGCTCTAACTTGGCAGTGTGATATCTGGTTGCATGTTGCATATGGTGTCTAGCTCGTATTGCTCCTAATTAGTGTAAACTGCATCTGCTTAGCTTACACATGATACATGTGAATATGACACGCTTTCCTGTTTTTGGTACATACTATATCTGTCTATCACACCATGTTCTTACATGAAACTACTCTTCTTGTGTATCCTGCATCAGTCACTTATGATGGGACACCTTTAAGTTGGCAGTGTGATATTGGTTTTCGTCTTGAATATGATTTCTAGCATGTATTGCTTCTAGTTTGATGAACGCCACCTATGACGAGACAGTTTTAACTTGGCAGAGTGATATTGATTGCACCTTCCATATGGTGTCTTGCAGTGTTTCTAATTTGTTGAAGTGCCTTCTGCTTAGTTAGCACATCATAGGTGTGAATATGTCAAGCCGTCCATTTTTTCGTACATATTCCATCCTCGTATCATGACTTTGCCTTTCATCAGAGTAGTGTTCATCAGTATCATGCATGAATGAGTTCTGAAGAGCGAATGATGTTCCTTTTTCTTGTCGGTATGACCTCACAATGCAAAATCAATAAAGCTGAAGGAAATTGGCAAGGCATTGGATGATGGTGGTCCTTCCAAGCAACTAAAACGGAGGTTCTCTACAGATTCTACTCCGCCATCCTCCCAACAAGATTCGCAAGACAACGCAAGGCTAGACAGTCAACGTAGCTGTGTAGATGATGAGCACATCTCCCCTACTCCACCATCACAAGTGCTTGCTCTAACTTGGCACTATTATATGTGGTTGCATGTTGCGTATGATGTCTAGCTTGTATTGCTTCTAACTTTGTTGAATTGCATCTGCTTACTTTACACATAATGCCTGTGAATATGACATGTGTTCCTGTTTCTACATCAGACTACTATTCTTGCATATCCCGCATCAGTCACTTATGATAAGACACCTTTAAGTCGCCACTGTGATATTGGTTGTGTCTTGCATATGATTTCTAGCATGTACTGCTTCTAATTTGTTGAAACGCCATACAGTTTGAACTTGGCAGAGTGATATTGGTTGCATCTTTCATATGGTGTCTAGCTTGCAGTGCTTCTAATTTGTTGAAATGCCTTCTGCTTAGTTACCACATCATAGGTGTGAATATGTCACAACATCCTATTTTTCATACATATTCCATCCTCGCATCATGTGTTTGCCTTTCATCCGAGTAGTGTTCATCAGCATCATGCATGAATGAGTTCTGAAGAGCGAATTTTATTCCTTTTTCTTATCGGTTTTGTCGGGTAACGTAGAAGAAATTCAAAATTTTCTACGCATCACCAAGATCAATCCATGGAGTTTACTAGCAACGAAGGGAAGGGGAGTGCATCTACATACCCTTGTAGATCGCGATGCGGAAGCGTTGCAAGAACGCGGATGAGGGAGTCGTACTCGTAGCGATTCAGATCGCGGTTGATTCCGATCTAAGCACCGAAAGAACGGTGCCTCCGCGTTCAACACACGTGCAGCCCGGTGACGTCTCCCACGCCTTGATCCAGCAAGGAGAGAGGGAGAGGTTGGGGAAGACTCCATCCAGCAGCAACACGACGGCATGGTGGTGGTGGAGGAGCGTGGCAATCCCGTAGGGCTTCGCCAAGCACCGTGGGAGAGGAGGAGGAGGGAGAGGGGTAGGGCAGCACCAAAAGGAGACTTTCTCATGTCTGTATGGCAGCCCAAACCTCAAGTATATATAGGGGGGAAGGGGGCTGCGCCCCCTTTAGGGTTTCCACCCCCAAGAGGAGGCGGCCAGCCCTAGATCCCATCAAGGGGGCGGCCAAGGGGAGGAGAGGGGGAGGCGCCCCACTAGATGGGCCCTAAGGCCCATCTGGACCTAGGGTTTGCCCCCTCCCACTCTTCCCATGCGCCTGGGCCTTGGTGGGGGGGCGCACCAGCCCACCTGGGGCTGGTCCCCTCCCACACTTGGCCCACGCAGCCTTCTGGGGCTGGTGGCCCCACTTGGTGGACCCCCGGGACCCTCCCGGTGGTCCCGGTACATTACCGATTTCACCCGAAACTTTCCGGTGACCAAAACAGGACTTCCCATATATAAATCTTTACCTCCGGACCATTCCGGAACTCCTCGTGACGTCCGGGATCTCATCCGGGACTCCGAACAACATTCGGTAACCACGTACATACTTTCCCTATAACCCTAGCGTCATCGAACCTTAAGCGTGTAGACCCTACGGGTTCGGGAACCATGCAGACATGACCGAGACGTTCTCCAGTCAATAACCAACAGCGGGATCTGGATACCCATGTTGGCTCCCACATGTTCCACGATGATCTCATCGGATGAACCACGATGTCGGGGATTCAATCAATCCCGTATTCAATTCCCTTTGTCTAACGGTATGTTACTTGCCCGAGATTCGATCGTTGGTATCCCTATACCTTGTTCAATCTCGTTACCGGCAAGTCTCTTTACTCGTTCCGTAACTCACATCATCCCGTGATCAACTCCTTGGTCACATTGTGCACATAATGATGATGTCCTACCGAGTGGGCCCAGAGATACCTCTTCATTTACACGGAGTGACAAATCCCAGTCTCGATTCGTGCCAACCCAACAGACACTTTCGGAGATACCCGTAGTGCACCTTTATAGCCACCCAGTTACGTTGTGACGTTTGGCACACCCAAAGCATTCCTACGGTATCCGGGAGTTGCACAATCTCATGGTCTAAGGAAGTGATACTTGACATTAGAAAAGCTCTGAGCAAACGAACTACACGATCTTGTGCTAGGCTTAGGATTGGGTCTTGTCCATCACATCATTCTCCTAATGATGTGATCCCGTTATCAACGACATCCAATGTCCATGGTCAGGAAACCGTAACCATCTATTGATCAACGAGCTAGTCAACTAGAGGCTTACTAGGGACATGGTGTTGTCTATGTATCCACACATGTATCTGAGTTTCCTATCAATACAATTCTAGCATGGATAATAAACGATTATCATGAACAAGGAAATATAATATTAACCTATTTATTATTGCCTCTAGGGCATATTTCCAACAGTCTCCCACTTGCACTAGAGTCAATAATCTAGTTCACATCACCATGTGATTAACACTGACAGGTCACATCACCATGTGACCAAACACCCAAGAGTTTACTAGAGTCAACAATCTAGTTCACATCTCTATGTGATTAACACTCAATGAGTTCTGGTTTGATCATGTTATGCTTGTGAGAGAGGTTATTAGTCAACGGGTCTGAACCTTTCAGATCCGTGTGTGCTTTATGAATATCTATATCATCTTGTGGATGCTACCACGCGCTATTTGGAGCCATTTCAAATAATTGTTCTACTATACGAATCCGGTTTACTACTCAGAGCCATCCGGATTAGTGTCAAAGTTCGCATCGACGTAACCCTTTACGACGAACTCCTTTTCACCTCCATAATCGAGAAAATTCCTTAGTCCAGTAGATACTAAGGATAAGTTCGACCGCTGTCATGTGATCCATTCCCGGATCACTATTGTACCCCTTGACCAACTCATGGCAAGGCACACTTCATGTGCGGTACACAGCATAGCATACTGTAGAGCCTACGTCTGAAGCATAGGGGACGACCTTCGTCCTTTCTCTTTCTTCTGCTGTGGTCAGGTCTTGAGTCTTACTCAATACTCACACCTTGTAACACAGCCAAGAACTCCTTCTTTGCTGATCTATTTGAACTCTTTCAAAATCATGTCAAGGTGTGCGTTCTTTGAAAGTATCATCAAGCGTCTTGATCTATCTCTATAGATCTTGATGCCCAATGTGTAAGCAGCTTTATCCAGGTCTTCCTTTGAAAAACTCCTTTCAAACAACCCTTTATGCTTTCCAGAAATTTTACATCATTTCGGATCAACAATATGTCATTCACATATACTTATCAGAAATGTTGTTGCGCTCCCACTCACTTTATTGTAAATACAAGTTTCTAACAAACTTTGTATAAACCCAAAAACTTTGATCACTCCATCAAAGTGTATATTCTGACTCCGAGATGCTTGCTCTAATCCATGGAAGGATCGCTGGAGCTAGCATACCTTTTAGCATCCTTAGGATCGACAAAAACTTTCTGATTGTATCACATACAACCTTTCCTTACGAAAACTGGTAAGGAAACTTGTTTTGACATCCATCTGCTAGATTTCACAAATGCAGATAATGCTAACATGATTCCGACGGACTTAAGCACCGCTACGGATGAGAAAATCTCATCGTAGTCAACTCCTTGAACTTGTGGAAATACTCTTTGCCACAAGTCGAGCTTCATAGACGGTAACATTACCGTCCACGTCCGTCTTCTTCTCAAAGATCCATTTATCTCGGATTTCATGGCTCTTAACCATTTGTCGGAATATGGGCCCACCATCGCTTCTCCATTGCTCGTAGGTTCAGTATTGTCCAACAACATGATATCTCAGACAGGATCACGTACCACTCTGAAGTAGCACGCATCCTCGTCGTCCTACGAGGTTTGGTAGTGACTTGATCCGAAGTTTCATGATCACTATCATAAGCTTCCACTTCAATTGGTGTAGGTGCCACAGGAACAACTTCCTGTGCCCTGCTACACACTAGTTGAAGTGACGGTTCTATAACCTTATCAAGTCTCCACCATCCTCCCACTCAATTCTTTCGAGAGAAACTTTTCCTCGAGAAAGGACTCGTTTCTAGAAGCAATTACTTTTGCTTCCAGATCTGAAACAGGAGGTATACCCAACTGTTTTGGGTTTTCTATGAAGATGCATTTATCCGCTTTGGGTTCGAGCTTATCAGCCTGAAACTTTTCCACATAAGCTTCGTAGCCCCAAACTTTTAAGAAACGACAACTTAGGTTTCTATAAACGGTGTCGTCTCAACGGAATTGCGTGGTGCCCCTTTTAAAGTGAATGCGGTTGTCTCTAATGCCTAACCCATAAACGATAGTGGTAATTTGATAAGAAACATCATGGTATGCACCATATCTAATAGGGTGCAGTTATGATGTTCGGACACACCATCACACTATGGTGTTCCAGGCGGTATTAATTGTGAAACACTTTCCACAATGTCTCAATTGTGTGCCAAACTCGTATCTCAGATACTCATCTCTATGATCATATCACAGACATTTTATCCTCTTGTTACGACGATCTTCAACTTCACTCTGAAATTACTTGAACCTTTCAATAATTCGACTAGTGTTTCATCAAGTAAATACACTCAGCATCTACTCAAATCATCTGTGAAGTAAGAACATAACGATATCCACTGCATGCCTCAGCACTCATTGGACTGCGTACATCAAAATGTATTACTTCCAATAAGTTGCTCTCTTGTTCCATCTTATTGAAAACGAGGACTTTCAGTCATCTTGCCCATGTGGTATGATTTGCATGTCTCAAGTGATTCATAATCAAGTGAGTCTAAACGATCCATCTGTATGGAGTTTCTTCATGCATATATACCAATAGACATGGTTCGCATGTCTCAATCTTTTCAAAAATGAGTGAGTCCAAAGATCCATCCACATGGAGCTTCTTCATGCGTTCTATACCAATATGACTCAAATGGCAGTGCCACAAGTATGTGGAACTATCATTACTATTTTATATCTTTTGGCACGAACATGTGTATCACTACGATCGAGATTCATTTTAGGTGCAAGACCATTGAAGGTATTATTCAAATAAACAGAGTAACCATTATTCTCCTTAAATGAATAACTGTATTGCGATAAACATAATCCAATCATGCTCAATGCAAACACCAAATCTCGATAGTAGAGGGAGCATGCGATGCTTGATCACATCAACCTTGGAAACACTTCCAATACATATCGTCATCTCACCTTTAGCTAGTCTCCATTTATTCCGCAGCTTTTATTTCGAGTTACTAACACTTAGCAACCGAACCGGTATCTAATACCCTGGTGCTGCTAGGAGTACTAGTAAAGTACACATTCATACAATGTATATCCAATATACTTCTGTCGACCTTGCCTGCCTTCTCATCTACCAAGTATCTAGGGTAGTACTGCTTCAGTGACCGTTCCTCTCATTACAGAAGCACTTAGTCTCGGGTTTGGGTTCAACCTTGGGATTCTTCACTAGAGCAGCAAACGACTTGTTGTTTCATGAAGTATCCCTTTTGCCCTTGCCCTTCTTAAACTAGTGGTTTTACTAACCATCAACAATTGATGCTCCTTCTTGATTTCTACTCTCGCGGTGTCAGACATCGCGAATAGCTCAAGGATCATCATAACTATCCTTGATATGTTATAGTTCATTACGAAGCTCTACTAGCTTAGTGGCAGTGACTATGGAGGACTATCACTATCTCATCTGGGAGATTAACTCCCACTCGATTCAAGTGATTGTGGCACTCAGACAATCTGAGCACACGCTCAACGATTGAGCTTTTCTCCCTTAGTTTGCAGGCTTAAGAAACTTGTCAGAGGTCTCATACCTCTTGACATGGGCACTAGTCTGAAATCCCAATTTCAGTCTTCGGAACATCTCATATGTTCTGCGACATTTCAAAAACGTCTCTTGTGCCACAATTCTAAACCGTTAGCATTACGCATTGAACTATCACGTAGTCATCAAAACGTGTATGTCAGATGTTTCGTAACATCTACAGACGACGCTGAGGTTCAGCACACCGAGCGGTGCATTAAGGACATAAGCCTTCTGTGCAGCAATGAGGACAATCCTCAGTTTACGGACCCAGTCCGCATAATTGCTACTACCAACTTTCAACTAAATTTTCTCTAGGAACATATCTTAAACAGTAGAACTAAAGCGTATGACATAATTTGTAAAGACCTTTTGACTATGTTCATGATAATGAAGTTCATCTGATTATTGATGAACTCCCACTCAGATAGACATCCCTCTAGTCATCTAAGTGATACATGATCCGAGTCAAACTAGGACGTGTCCGATCATCACGTGAGACGGACTAGTCATCATCGGTGAACATCTCCATGTTGATCGTATCTGCTATATGACTCATGTTCGACCTTTCGGTCTCTGTGTTCCGAGGCCATGTCTATACATGCTAGGCTCGTCAAGTCAACCTAAGTGTTTCGCATGTGTTCCGAGGCCATGTCTGTACATGCTAGGCTCGTCAACACCCGTTGTATTCGAACGTAAGAATCTATCACACCCGATCATCACGTGGTGCTTCGAAACGACGAACCTTCGCAACGGTGCACAGTTAGGGTGAACACTTTCTTGAAATTATTATAAGGGATCATCCTACTTGCTACCGTCGTTCTAAGCAAATAAGATGCAAAACATGATAAACATCACATGCAATCAAATAGTGACATGATATGGCCAATATCATCATTGCTCCTTTGATCTCCATCTTCGGGGCACCATGATCATCTTTGTCACCGGCATGACACCATGATCTCCATCATCATGATCTCCATCATTGTGTCTTCATGAAGTTGTCACGCCAACGATTACTTCTACTTCTATGGCTAACGCGCTTAGCAATAAAGTAAAGTAATTTACATGGCGTTATTCAATGACACGCAGGTCATACAAAAATAAAGACAACTCCTATGGCTCCTGCCGGTTGTCATACTCACCGACATGCAAGTCGTGATTCCTATTACAAGAACATGATCAATCTCATACATCACATATATCATTCATCACATCCTTTTGGCCATATCACGTCACAAGGCACATGCTGCAAAAACAAGTTAGACGTCCTCTAATTGTTGTTGCAAGTTTTTACGTGGCTTGTATATGTTTCTAGCAAGAACGTTTCTTACCTACGTAAGACCACAACGTGATATGCCAATTTCTATTTACCCTTCATAAGGACCCTTTTCATCGAATCCGTTCCGACTAAAGTGGGAGAGACAGACACCCGCTAGCCACCTTATGCAACTAGTGCATGTCAGTCGGTGGAACCTGTCTCACGTAAGCGTACGTGTAAGGTCGGTCCGGGCCGCTTCATCCCACAATGCCGCCGAAACAAGATAAGACTAGTAGCGGCAAGAAGAATTGACAACATCGACGCCCACAACTACTTTGTGTTCTACTCGTGCATAGAAACTACGCATAGACCTAGCTCTGATACCACTGTCGGGTAACGTAGAAGAAATTCAAAATTTTCTACGCATCACCAAGATCAATCTATGGAGTTTACTAGCAACGAAGGGAAGGGGAGTGCATCTACATACCCTTGTAGATCGCGATGCGGAAGCGTTGCAAGAACGCGGATGAGGGAGTCGTACTCGTAGCGATTCAGATCGCGGTTGATTCCGATCTAAGCACCGAAAGAACGGTGCCTCCGCGTTCAACACACGTGCAGCCCGGTGACGTCTCCCACGCCTTGATCCAGCAAGGAGAGAGGGAGAGGTTGGGGAAGACTCCATCCAGCAGCAACACGACGGCATGGTGGTGGTGGAGGAGCGTGGCAATCCCGCAGGGCTTCGCCAAGCACCGTGGGAGAGGAGGAGGAGGGAGAGGGGTAGGCAGCACCAAAAGGACACTTTCTCATGTCTGTATGGCAGCCCAAACCTCAAGTATATATAGGGGGGGGGGCTGCGCCCCTTTAGGGTTTCCACCCCCAAGAGGAGGCGGCCAGCCCTAGATCCATCAAGGGGGCGGCCAAGGGGAGGAGAGGGGGAGGCGCCCCACTAGATGGCCCTAAGGCCCATCTGGACCTAGGGTTTGCCCCCTCCCACTCTTCCCATGCGCCTGGGCCTTGGTGGGGGGCGCACCAGCCCACCTGGGGCTGGTCCCCTCCCACACTTGGCCCACGCAGCCTTCTGGGGCTGGTGGCCCCACTTGGTGGACCCCCGGGACCCCCCGGTGGTCCCGGTACATTACCGATTTCACCCGAAACTTTCCGGTGACCAAAACAGGACTTCCCATATATAAATCTTTACCTCCGGACCATTCCGGAACTCCTCGTGACGTCCGGATCTCATCCGGGACTCCGAACAACATTCGTAACCACATACAACTTTCCCTATAACCCTAGCGTCATCGAACCTTAAGCGTGTAGACCCTACGGGTTCGGGAACCATGCAAACATGACCGAGACGTTCTCCAGTCAATAACCAACAGCGGGATCTGGATACCCATGTTGGCTCCCACATGTTCCACGATGATCTCATCGGATGAACCACGATGTCGGGGATTCAATCAATCCCGTATTCAATTCCCTTTGTCTAACGGTATGTTACTTGCCCGAGATTCGATCGTCGGTATCCCTATACCTTGTTCAATCTCGTTACCGGCAAGTCTCTTTACTCGTTCCGTAACTCACATCATCCCGTGATCAACTCCTTGGTCACATTGTGCACATAATGATGATGTCCTACCGAGTGGGCCCAGAGATACCTCTTCGTTTACACGGAGTGACAAATCCCAGTCTCGATTCGTGCCAACCCAACAGACACTTTCGGAGATACCCGTAGTGCACCTTTATAGCCACCCAGTTACGTTGTGACGTTTGGCACACCCAAAGCATTCCTACGGTATCCGGGAGTTGCACAATCTCATGGTCTAAGGAAGTGATACTTGACATTAGAAAAGCTCTGAGCAAACGAACTACACGATCTTGTGCTAGGCTTAGGATTGGGTCTTGTCCATCACATCATTCTCCTAATGATGTGATCCCGTTATCAACGACATCCAATGTCCATGGTCAGGAAACCGTAACCATCTATTGATCAACGAGCTAGTCAACTAGAGGCTTACTAGGGACATGGTGTTGTCTATGTATCCACACATGTATCTGAGTTTCCTATCAATACAATTCTAGCATGGATAATAAACGATTATCATGAATAAGGAAATATAATAATAACCAATTTATTATTGCCTCTAGGGCATATTTCCAACACTGGCTGGCCGTTTATTTTGTGTTGCCTAATCACAACAGTTCATCCGAGTGAATCGTATGATGTATATCGCACACACCTCCATCTGGCTGCCCGTTTCTTTTGTTCCTCCTCATCGCAAACAGTTAATTGAACTGAACTGTATGCCCTGCATCGCACACGCAACTAAAATCCGAACAGTGTTTGATGCATCCGTCATCGCAAACGTTTTGCACCTTTTTTGACTGGTTTTTTACACCACCGTTTGCGATTATTGCATCGCACACAGTTTTGTCGAAGGGTCTCTGATCGTAGTGTCGCTTTAGCAGCATCCTGCAGTAGTGAAGGCTGGGTAGTCAACGTAGTTCTGTAGATGATGAGCACATCTCCACTACTCCACCATCACAGGTGCTTGCTCTAACTTGGAACTATTATATGTGGTTGTGTGTTTCGTATGATGTCTAGCTTGCATTGCTTCTGATTATGGTTGAATTGCATCTGCGTAGCTTACAACTTATACCTGCAACGATCACTCACCCATAAGACACATTTAACTTGGGACTATGATGTAGGTTGCATCTTGCATTGTCTTCTAGCTTGTACTGCTTCTAAATTTCTTGAAATGGCACTTACGACGAGACACTTTTTACCTGATAGAGTGATATTGGTTGCATGTTCATATGGTGCCTAGCTTTCATTTCTTCTAATTTTGTTGAAATGCCTTCCGCTTACTATTTTTTCATACATATTCCATCCTCCTATCGTACGTGTGAATATGAAACGCTGTCTTTTTTTGTATATATTCCATCCTCCTATCCTGCGCTTGCCTTACATCAAAGTAGTGTTCGTCTATATCATGCATCAACCAGTTATGCAGAGCTAATTTTATTCATCTTCTTGTGGTTTTGACTTCATAAGGCAATATCAGAAAATAGGAAGGAAAAGAGTAAGTTAGGGGATGTTGGTGGTCCTCCGCACCGACGCAAACAGAGACTCTCTAGATTTGCCACTGCTACTGCTAATGAAGTTGATTTCCCAAGTCTACATGATGAGTTCATCTCCCGTACTCCACCATCGCAGGTGCTTGCTCTAAGTTGACAGTGTGATAATTGGTTTCAGGTTGCATATGTTGTCTAGCCTGTATTTCTTCTATTTTGATTAAATTGCACCTGCTGAGTTTATACGTTATACATGTGCATATGACATGGCTTTCTGTGTCTAGAATACACTGCATCTATCTATCATACCATGTTCTTACATCAAAGTACTGCTGTTGTGTATCCCGCATTAGTCACTCATGATTGGACGCTTTTAACATGGCAGTTTGATAGTGGTTGCATCTTGCATTGATTTCTACGTTGTACTGCTTCTAATTTTCCGAATTGCCACTTATGACAAGACACTTTTAACTTGGCAGAGTAATATTGGTTGCATCTTTCATATGGTGTCTAGCTTGCATTACTTCTATTTTCTTGAAAACCCTTCTGCTTAGTTTACACGCCGTAGCTATGAATATGTCACACTGTCCTATTTTTCTTACATACTCCATCCTCATACGGTTGTCTTACATCAAAGTATTGCTTGTCTGTATCATGCATCAATGAGTTCTGAAGAGCGATTTTATTCTTTTTGTGTTGTGGGTACGGCTTGACATGGCAAAGTCAAAATGAGCAAGGAAAAGAATATAGTAGGGAATGGTGTTACTCGTCGGGTGCAATGGAAAAGATCCGCCCTCGAGATTCTGCTGGTACTTATAGTGCAGTAGAAGGTCCAAGTCCACTGGCTAAATCTACAAACACAGTATCACCTGCTCCACTAGCCGCAGCATCCACTTCAACTGTACTGGCATCTCAATGAGTTAGTCGTTTGTTTGCTCCGCAACTGGCTAGTTCCCAAGGTGCCTTCACACCTAACACTACTTCCGAAGCACTGCTGACACAACAGGACTTGGCAAGATGAGATGAACCTCATGAGCATCAACACCAAGACGGTACCTGACCGAGTCAAGTTGTAGTTGCATGCTCCTTTATATGTACTCTCACAGTTTGATGTACACTAACACTTTCCATATTCGTTGTTGAACTAGCACCACGGCGCAAGCGGAAACAGACATCAGGGATAATGTTTGACAGATTAACAAAATCTAAAGGAGGAAAAATGGAGATCCATTTTGAGGCAGGTTTAAAAAGGCCACGTGATGCTACAGAGTCAGCCAAGTTAGTATCAGAGGCAACCGTTGCCGTTAGGTGTCATGCACGTATCCTCCCAACGTGGATCCAGTACAGGAATGAGAAAGACAATACCCAGTTTAACACCTTCCTTGACCATTTATCCGTAAGTAATGTTATTCATCGCAATTAGTAATATTGTCTTGCTCTGTCCCATACTTTCTAGCTTCCTCCTAATAAGACTCACATTCTTTTTTCAACAGATGAGGTTCAAGTTGGATCCGAAAGATGATGCAACTAAACAAGCATGCACTCATGTTTTTCAGTCTGCTCTGCGACAGTATCGGTACCACCTTAGAAAATCTCACTTTGAAGGCAAGGCTATCAATGAAATCGCCCAAACATCTCCAGTGGAATATATTACAGATGAAGACTGGACAGCCCTCGTTAAACACTGGTCTGATCCAAAGTATCAGGTAGGCTATATGTATTTGATCAGACCACATATTGAACTTGTATTTATGTATGTGCCTTACAAGTGTATCTTCTTCTAGGCTAACTGTTTGAAGAACAAAACCAACCGTTCTAAAGTGAAATTCCAACAGACAACAGGATCTCGTAGCTATATTGCACACTGCGAGGCTCTTGTAAATAGCTACTACTTCCTTCTTTTTTTGTGCCATATTATCGTATCTATATTGACTTGTTCCAAATACAGAGGAAAGCCCGTGCGGACCAAAAAGAACCTGAACCAAATGCAGTGCAAATCTTCAAGGATTGCCACACTAGCAAGATGAAGGGCATGAGCACACCAGTTCAAGCCGCTGTTGTAAGTCCTTACTCCTCCTGCCTTGAACTGATTGGTACTGTGATGTGTTCATTTAACTACTTGGTTTGCAGCCAATGTCAGTTACTCTGTTCACTTTTATTCACAGTTGTCTTAACGTATCATTTCACCTTACATGGTTTAAAAGAGATGAAGGATATTCTTTTGGTCTTGATCTGTAATCTAGTTGTTATGTTCACATGCGCACACAATGATAAAATAGCCTGTTTGTTTTATATCTGTTTGCCCATGATATGAATGATGTCATACTATGTTCATCCTACTTTAAACCATGTCTCTTTATCCTTAGATGTCAACGAATGTGAGGAAATAGACAAAACAGTAGGCATGCTACATGGACATATGTTCCGAAAGTGATTTTATTATGTAGTTGGCACTACAATACATGCTAATGTATTACAGTAGTTCACCAAAATAAGTTATGTATAAACGTTTAACCTACTTTGTTTGTTTTTGTCTCATTAGTAACTTATCTGGTACACTAATCTACAAGTTCAAACTTTCAGGAAGCTATGGAACAAATGATTGAACAGCCACAACCACCTGAAGGTGACGAGGCTACTACAGGCACAATGTCACCTCTTGCTGCAGTGCGTCAGTATCTCTCCACTAACAGTGCAAAAAGCACCTTCCTGCGTAATTCTGGGTTGGTTGTCAAGGTAAGCTCGTCCAAATCGCCTACTGAACAAAATCTTCCTGCTAGACAGAGTGATATATCTGTGCTCCAGACACAAGTCCAATCCCTAATGGACGTTGTTTTGAAAACAAGAATAGTGGTTGAGAAATGTCGTCAATATATGAATGGTTTTGAAACCAGACTATCAGACATTCGCTTCGTTGTTCAAGAGCAATGGCGGAAAAAAGGTGGAGATCGTGCTGCTCCATTAGATTCTACAGCCTGAAACATTAGCACTCAGGTCAAATGATCTGTGCTTCTATACATCTGATGGTGCTTTTATCTGCAAGGACTGTAAACTTTATGCCAACAGGCCTTTTGTTGTATGGCTGGAATTTATGATGTTGTGATACAACATTTATTGTGCTGCCAAAGGGTGTAGAAATTACGACGCTATTTTTGTATAGTGTAGGTAATGTATTCGGCCGAAAGCTTCCTAGGAGCCCAACGTGCCAACATTCGTCGGCCCATTCCAATTGGGCTAAAAAAATCATGGACCATAATTTGCATGTGACCCACTAAAAATATCTGGGCCTAAATCAGCATAAGCTTTCGTATTTTTGGTAGGCATGTGCCCACAGTGGGCCTTTAACAGGCCGAAACATAATTTGGGCCCTCAGTAACAATGGCTGTTAACATGTGTAAATATCTCGATCCCATAAATAACATGGGCCTTTAATAGGCCGAAAGTGAGATTGGGCCCTGATTGTGCCAAATTACCCACTGGCCATTAGCAGGCCCGAAATGTATCTCAGCTCATGGTGGCCCATTTACAATGCAGATTGTTCACAGGCCGAAATTCGGACGGGCCGTAAATGCGCCGACCTAATACACGGGCCTTTAACAGGCCGGAACTTCGGTCGGGCTAGATTATCGTCATTTTTATATGGGTCGTTAATGGGCCCGATATGACGTTGGGCCACATATGGCCCATGGTTTACGTCCGGCGTTAAAAGACCGAAAATGACAACAGGCCGAAAGTGGCCCAAAGCTATAGTGGGCCTCTAACAGGCCGAATGTCAGACATGGCCGAATATGACCCAAATCCTTCATGGTTGTTTATGGGCCGAAAGTTTTGATGGCCTGTAAATGGGCCCAAATGAAGCCGGACCTTTAACAGGCCAGAAATACACCGGGCCGTAATTCGGCCCAATTACTTAGCGGACTGTTAACAGGCCAGAAGTGACCATGGGCCGCGTTGATGACAAGTTTAGGACAGGCCGTTGACGGGCCGATTTGACAGAGAATGTTGGGCCTTTAGCTGGGCCGGCCCATTATGGTCTGCAGAATCTTGTGGGCCTTTAGCTGGGCCGGCCCATTGTGGTCTGCAAAATCTTGTGGGCCTTTAGCTGGGCCGGCCCATTATGGTCTGCAAAATCGTGTGGGCCTTTAGCTAGGCCGGCCCATTATGGTCCGCTAAATTTTGTGGGCCTTTAGCTGGGCCGGCCCATTATGGTCCGCTAGATCTTATGGGCCTTCGGTTGGGCCGGCCCATTTAAACTTTGTGGGCCACT
This sequence comes from Triticum aestivum, assembly GCF_018294505.1. Lineage (NCBI taxonomy): Eukaryota > Viridiplantae > Streptophyta > Magnoliopsida > Poales > Poaceae > Triticum > Triticum aestivum. Next base: position 305,000,493 of record NC_057799.1, read on the forward strand.
TTTGGGCCGGTCCACGTGTCAACATATCGTAGGCCCATCTCGACCGTTGGATGAGTGACACCTGTGCCAACGCGGAGCTGACGCGTGGATCCGTCAGCCAATGAGAATTTTACACGTGGAAAATCAGCATTGGTCGTGACTGTTAACGGGTTATCGGATCCAAAATCCGACCCGATAGCTTAACGGCGTTCCGTTACGGTGGATGCCACATGTCGGTCACCCTTGACGAAAGCACTTCTGTGACGCGCGATTTATCGTCATGGAAGTGGACACTTCCGTGATGATAATTTTGGCAATGTCATGGAACACTTCTACGACAGCACATGTATGACTATCTTGATTCTGTCATAAATTTGTCATGGATGTACATGCATGACAGAAAACGCGACCTACTGTGACAAACACGTATCATCACGGAAGTGTATTTTTTTGTAGTGATCACTACTTTTTGCCTGACAACAAGAGAGGTTAATTTGACTTGGGAGGGGATTATTATTTTTGCTCTGGGATGACATGCATGATACAGTTTGAGCACACACACATGCATGTGTACGCATGAATCCCTCCCATCGAGTCGAAGTGGCTAGTACAGCGACCATCATGAACCGATCTCGCTCTGTGTGGGGAGCTAGTGTATGATTTTTGACGCACGCGCCACATCAATGCCGTGTATTCAAACATGCATGCACGCATCACCTCCATACATATGCATGTAGTGGTAGCCTTCGAACGGTACACTCCCTCGCGTGGTTATCGGCGAGAAGCCTATATATTCATGGGCTCGCGTGGACATCCATGATCACCTTGACCAACAACAAGATAGATTACCATGGCGGGTTCTTCATTTGGTTCGTGTTATCGTAATATATGTCATGGTGAGATTCAGACCTTAAGTTTGAGCGCATATACTATGCACGCATGCATGCATGAATCCCCATCGTTGGCTTGAAGTGTGGTGTAACATACATATGCATCGTCAACCTAACCCTCACTCAGTGTGGGGATTTCTAGTTCGAAATCACGGTGCCACATCAAAGTTGTTCCATTTTTACTCAAAAACACACCTCTCCTACATATGTTTGGGCCACACGCATGCAGCGGTTGTCTTCGGGGACTAGCTACTTGCGTGATTATTGGCGAGCTAGCCCATCTCCGGGGTCGCATGGACGGCCATCACTTTGATCAACAACAAGAGAGAGGTTGTACGACCAAGGTAGATTATTCTTGGTCCGTTTTACGATCCATCTTGGTGAGATATGCCTATCTGGCCCGCCGACTGAAAGTGTGTGTGTGGGGGGGGTTGCTACTTCGCACTTTGCTAGGTGAACCTCGGTTGGGGGGGCATGCATTCATAGCTTAGGATTCCCTTCGTGGCGACACAAGGGGGGCTGCTAGCTACTTCGCACTTTGCTAGGTGAACGGGGGAGGGGGCATGCATTCATAGCTTAGGATTCCCTTCATGCCGACACGAGGGGGGTGGGGGCTGCTAGCTACTTTGCACTTTGCTAGGTGAACCTCGGTTGGGGGGCATGCATTCATAGCTTAGGATTCCCTTCGTGCCGACACGAGGGAGGGGGCTGCTAGCTACTTCGCACTTTGCTAGGTGAACCTCGGTTGGGGGGCATGCATTCATAGCTTAGGATTCCCTTCGTGCCGGCACGAGGGAGGGGGACTGCTAGCTACTTCGCACTTTGCTAGGGTGAACCTCTGTTGGGGGGGCATGCATTCATAGCTTAGGATTCCCTTCATGCCGACACGAGGGAGGGGGGCTGCTAGCTACTTCCCACTTTGCTAGGGTGAACCTCGGTTGGGGAGGGGGCATGCATTCATAGCTTAGGATTCCCTTCGTGCCGACACGAGGGAGGGGGGCTGCTAGCTACTTCGCACTTTGCTAGGTGAATAAACCTCGGTTGGGGGGCATGCATTCATAGCTTAGGATTCCCTTCGTGCCGACACGAGGGAGGATGGGGGCTGCTAGCTACTTCGCACTTTGCTAGGTGAACCTCAGTTGGGGGGAGGGGGCATGCATTCATAGCTTAGGATTCCCTTCGTGCCGACACGAGGGGGGTGTGGGGGCAAGCAATACCGTGCGCTTTGCGAGAGAGGTGCCACATCGAAGTTGCATTTGGTATTTGAAAATCAAACCACCCTTTTGATACATAAATTTGGTCCACATGCAAGTGTATTCGTGTTCTGACCCTCCCCCGCATCATTTTTCACCAAATTTATGAACATTAGACAAGTCGGACGACGCAACACACATGGTTCACTCAAACTAACCATGTGCCACGCTGGTGCCCCTGTCACGCACACATCAGCACAGTACATTGGGCTCCACGAGGCTCCCCCTCTCAAAAATATCTGCCCGCCTCGAGGGTTTTTCTGTTTCACAACACACGATTGTTATCTCCAGACCGTGTGCGATGTTTCTTGTTCCCAATCCCAATCCCGCCTGCATGCCTAGAAAATATCTACCCGCCTAGAGGGTTTTCTGTTTCATAACACACGGTTGTTATCTCCGGACAATGTGCGATGTTTCTTGTTCCCAATCCCGCCTGCATCCCAAGAAAATATTTGCCCGCCTCGAGGGTTTTTCTGTTCCATAACACACGGTGGTTATCTCCGGACCGTGTGCGATGCACTGTCATCAAAATTTTCAATAGCCCGGCATTTCACTCTCGCGTAGTAAAATTTTCAGTACCCGCATCATTTCCTCAAACACCCCGCGCCCCCCCTCCACACACACACAACACACACACACACCAAAACCTCCTTGGGCGTGTGCGCACAAACACACACACCCTCCCTCGCTCGAAACCCTAGCAAGGTCCCCGCCGCCGCCGCAAGGCCTCCATTGTCAACATCTGCCGGTTTGCCCGTGCAGCTTACCCACCGATCTCCATACCCATGCCGCCCTGAGTTTCTTAGATGAAGCCCGCCAAACGCCCCCTTTCCCACAGATCCTCATCCCCATCCCCATCCCCCACTCCAGAGCGTCGCAGCCTAAGCCTGGCTACGCTTCCCGTTGAGCTTGAGGAGGGACTGGCCCAAAAGAGGTGTATAGCGGTCTCTTCGCCCGACATCGCCGAGGAAGCTGACGACCATTATTTGGCGGCAGGCACTCAAGCAGCAGGCTAGAGTATGCGGGCATGTCTCGGCTGCCGGCTACGACATCGAGGTCATCGACAGCGATGTCCTGAGGCGGGCTATGTCACAGGTTAAGTGGCCCACCCCCAACCCCTCGGGTTCTACCGCCGTCGATCTCATCCATGGCCCCGCCGCTGATCTCCTCTGGCTTGTTGTCAACAATTTGCCATTCTACATCGCCATCGAGCCCCTTTTGTCATTTCTGAAGGACACGTTCTGCAACGCTGGCTTGGGATCCACAGCTTCCAAGTCAGACCTCATCGACGGCGACCACGAGGAGGGCACCCTCTCCGGCTCTTCCAAGGGGAAAGAGCCCATCTGCTCTTCCAAGGGGAAAGCGCCCGTCTGCGACATTAGGGAGGGCACCCTACAGCCGTGCTCTTCCAGGAGGAAGGAGCCCATCTACGACAACATGGAGCGCATCCAGGGTTCGTGCTCTTCCCACGGGAACGAGCCCATCCGTGACAAGTGAGGAAACCCATGATTTGTTTTGCCGTGCCTCTTCACAGGGGGGAACCCATGATTTGTTTTGTCGAGTCCCTTTTGTAGTGTAGTGAGAATATGTCCAGTTTTAATTGTTATATCTAGTTGTTTGCAGTATGCCTTGTTTATTTCAGTTGTTCGCAATGTGATGCTCTATATGTGCAATTATTTACTGTGCAGTACATTTCATCAATCCAGTTTTAAACATACCGATAGGAATGCATATATTTGCTTGCTGTTAAGCCTGTTATAGCTAGCATATGCCTCTTTTAAAGTTTTCTGATTGTTCGGTTGTTTGTAGTTAGCATATGTCCAGTTTCAAATGCTATCTTTGGTTGTTCGTAGTATGCCTTGTTTATTCCAGTTATTCACAACATGATGTTCTATATGTGCAAGTATGAACTGTGCAGTTCAATTTCATCAGTACTAGTTTCAACAATACCACTATGAATGACTACATTGGTTGCTGCATCTTGTAGTTAACACGCCTTTCCATTTTTATTTAACAATAACCAGTGTACTTAGACCGGCACAATACCAGTTTGAATGACTATGTTTGCTTGTTGTTAAATGTTAGGCCTGTTGCAGTTAGCACACCTTTCCACTTGTTTTGCTTTACTAGCGTGCTTAAACCTGCACACTGAAGATATCTTTTGGAGATTATTTTCTCTGCCATGTATAATTTTGGTTGATGTTTAGCCTGTTGTGCTTAACATGCTTCTCGATGTACCTACACAGGACAATTTTGGGAACGGCTGTTGTTTTCCATCGAGGTTAGTTTCATCCCATGGCTTATATCTGCTCACTGTTCAGGATATCGGTAGCTGGTACCATATAGGCCGGTGGCTGATAAGGGACTAATCGGTGAATCAGACTTTTAACTGAATATATCTGCAACCCATTTTTCATTAGGTTAACTAGGGCCATATGTAATATATCTGAGGCTACATAGCAACATGCACTGTACTTAATGTCTAAATATGCAATCCTAGGCTACATAGCAACAAGGAAGAGTGTTACATTAATGTTCTAATGTTGTCTGGATATACGTAGAAGAGCAGCAGCAGCAACAACAACAACAACAACAAAGCCCTATTTGGATACTCAACTTAGCTAGAGGTTAGAGTTGGTTTCTAGCTCATGACTAACCCTGAACTAACTCCATCCAAAGAGTTGTTTGGATGGCAGGGTTAGATTGACAATAAATGCACTAGCAGAACTAGCTCCAATTAGCACCTCTTAGATTGGATAGTTTTTTGGGTGGGTTATAGATGCAACTAGCTCAAACTAGCCCTCATGTTTAGATATACTTTAGGGCTATTTGAGCCCGAACTAGCTCAAACGAACTGTAACCCATGGATACAACAGCAGTTAATCAGCTGATAATTTGTAAGAATGCACTAAACTCGTTCCGGCCCATAATATAAGATGTTAATTCATCTAATATGTGAGTATATTGGATGTTATAAGATACTCCCTCCATTCCTAAATATTTGTCTTTTTAGAGATTTCAAATGGACTACCACATACGGATGTATATAGACATATTATAAAAGAGTGTTGTACTACATCATTGTGCAATTGTTGTCTAGCTTCTAATATTAACTTGGTGCGTTTAGGTACATATGTCATTGGTGAAGATCTGCGCTTCGAGCCTTTCTGCGTATGGGGCAATGAGATATCGATGAACCAGCATCAAGTGAGGAAGTTGATAAAGATTGTTAGTAAAATGGGTCCAAAGATGGCAATCAAACTATTTGTTTACACTTTATCCAAGACAACAGCGAACTGCAGGATGGTAAGTAAGAACTCTGCAGCCTTCTTTTTACTGCCCATAATGAGTTGTGTTAGATGACAATTTCTGAATCTTTTTCCTTTGCAGTGGTTGCCAAAGCAGTTTACTCAAGATTACCTCTCAAACTACATGATTGGTGGGCATGCAAAGGTTAAAGTATTTCTACCAGAACACGATGATTATCTAGATGTTTTCATGAAGACCATGAAGGATGGGCGGTCGGCCATCACAAGGGGTTGGACTAGAGTCGTGCGTGCCTTCTGCATGGAGGAGGGCACAATATGGGCATTCCGCTTCACCTTGTTCAGCAACCAGAATATATTTCGCCTCTTTCTTTACCGTCTTTAATAGTACAAGTATACAACTGTGGTTCATCATTCTTTATTTGGTTCTTATGTAATTCTTGAACATATGTACCTATGAATCAAATAATCCATTGGTTGTTTGAACCTGATGAATATGAATAAAGCTGTAGCATACATTCAAATTCAAATTCAAATCTGGTACAATTTAAAAAAGCAGCAATTAAATTACGGTGAAATTACGCTCTCCAGGTTGTTACGGCACACACGGTTGGTAAAACACAAACGTTTGCGATATGCACCATAATCCGAGACGGTCCACAGAGAGGAAACGTGTGCAAGCATGCACACAGTTGCCGTTTGCAAAGCGTGTGCGATGTCAGACAGTATCACAAACGGTGTGGGCAAACTAAACGTTTATGTTAGTTGCCTTATCGTACACGATTCGCAACAATGAACAGTTTCTGATGAAGTATGCATCGTAAACGCTGCACCACAGAATAGCATGTGCGATAGTTGTCGTGTACGACGATGTTATGACGGTCCGATGTTTCGTAATCCTGTGCGACACTCGTATGATGATTAGCTAATCTTCTTAACAGTGAACAATTTGTGATGGGACGCGCATCATACACGTTCTATAATAGTGAACCATTTGTGATGGGCCGCGCATCGTAAACGTAGCACCACAGAATACTGACTGCGATGGCAATGCAAGCAGAAACGAGTAGGAGTACTGTAGGGGCCCTATCCCCGACGGTTTCTGGGTCGTGTGGGAAGGACCTCCCTATCGCCCACACTCACTTTGCGACGGTTCCAAGTGTCATCGCGGACAGGGGTTAAAAACCGTTTGTTTAGGACCAACGCACACCAGTGAGGGGATGATGGAAGGATGCTCCGCGTCATCCCCCCTCCCTTGGGAGAGATCCATCCGCGGATCATGATCTTCATCACCATGGTATGTGGCCAAGTCCTTGGCATTGAAGATGTCGCTTACGTTGTACTTGTCGTGTGGGATGTCGATCTTGTAGGCATTGTCATTGTAGCGTGCTAGCACCTTTAAGGGTCCATCGGCTCATGGTAGTAGCTTGGACTTGTGCTCGTTGGGGAAGTGGTCCTTGCGCAGATTAAGCCATACGAGATCTCCCGGATGGAACACCATTGGTGTCTTGTTGATGTTGAGCTTGGTGGCGATGCGACGTACTTGATGCTTGATCGTTGCCCGTGTATCTTCATGTCTCTTCTTGAGAAAGCTTGCCCTTGCACTCGCATCCATGTTTGGGCATTCTTGGAGCGGAAGAGGTAGAATGTCCAATGGGGACAATGGGTTGAAGCCGTAGACAACCTCGAAGGGGGACTTGCCGGTAGTAGAGTGTCGAGCCCGATTGTAGGCGTACTCGGTGATGGGTAAGCACTCCACCCACTCCTTGATGTTCTTCTTTAACAACACGCGTAGGAGAGTAGATAGCGTACAGTTGGTGACTTCCATTTGGCCATCGGTTTGGGGATGATAGGCCATCGAGAATAGTAGCTTGATGCTGAGCTTGGCGCATAGTGTCTTCCAAAAGTAGCTTAGGAACTTGACGTCGCGGTCCGACACAATGGTCCTTGGCACTCCATGCAACCTCAAGATTTCCCTACAAAAGAGATTTGCAACATGTGAAGCATCGCCTATCTTATTGCATGGGATGAAATGTGCCATTTTTGAGAATCGGTCCACAACAACAAATACGGAATCCTTTCCATTTTGAGTCCTAGGCAAACCAAGCATGAAATCCATACTAATATCTTCCCATGGTTGATATGGAATTGGAAGTGGCATATGTAAACCATGAGATTTGGCTTTTGACGTAGCTTTGCAGCATGTAGAGCAACAGTTGGTGAAGCGTGCCACGTCGCGGAACATCTTTGGCCAAAATTACTTGAAGGGGAGGGTGGCAAAGGTCTTGTCGCGCCCGAAATGTCCCATAAGTCCTCCGCCGTGAGCCTCTTGCAAAAGTAACAAATGAAGCGAAGACTCGGGTATACAAAGTTTTTTAGCGCGCATAAGGTAGCCTTTCTTGAGATAATAGTTCTCCCAACAAGTGTTAGCAAGACATTTGGCATAAGGAATCGCAAACGTAGGATCATGCGCATAAAGATCTTTAACATGTCGTTTATTCAACTTGGTTTGACCTTTAAGGTACTTTAGTGTCTCATGATCGGTATGTATGACAAATTCATGCGGGCGAAGGTAATGCTCCCAAACATGCAATACTCGCACTAAAGCATACAATTATTTGTCATGGATGGGATAGTTAAGTTGAGCACCGGAAAGTTTTTCACTAAAGTATGCAATGGGCCAATTCTCTTGCATCAAAACTCCACCAATTCCATTACCACTAGCATCACAATGAACTTCAAATTTTTTGTTGAAAATAGGCAATGCAAGAATTGTGGCATGTGTAAGCAAAGATTTGAGCTCATCAAATGCGGTAGATTGAGATGGTCCCCAAACAAAGGGTACATTCTTCTTACTCAAAGCATGCAACGGTGCGACAATAGTGCTAAAGTCTTTCACAAAGCGATGATAAAAACCCGCTAGACCAAGGAAACTACGCACTTGTTGCAAATTAGAGGGTTGTGGCCAAGTTTTAATTGCTTCAATTTTAGACTCATCAACATGAACACCCATGGAAGACACAACAAAGCCCAAGAAAACAATCTTGTCAACACAAAAAGTGCATTTTTCCATATTGGCATGAAGACGCTCTTGTCTAAGAGTTTGCAAAACGGCCCTAAGATGATTTACATGCTCTTTGAGGGATTTGCTAAACACAAGAATATCGTTAAAGTAGACCACAACAAACACGCAGATGTAAGGACGAAACACATAATGCATAACACGCATGAAAGTACCGGGTGCTTCCGATAAACCCATAGTCATGACTAGCCACTCATACAAACCAAATTTTGTTTTGAAAGCGATTTTCCATTCATCACCTTCATGTATGCGGATTTGATAATAACCACTTTTAAGATCAATTTTTTAGAAAATGGTGGTGCCGCTAAGCTCATCTAGCATATCATCAAGGCGTGGAATGGGATGCCTATAGCGAACAGTGATAGCATTTATGGATCTACAATAGGAACACGTGCAAAAACTACCGTCTCTTTTTGGCACAAGAATGACCGGTACGGCACAAGGACTCAAACTTTCACCCACATGCCCATGGTCTATGAGATGTTGGACTTGCCTTTGTATTTCTTTTGTTTCTTCGGGTTGACGCGGTATGGAGCCTTGTTAGGAAGAGGTGCGCCGGGGATGAGGTTGATCCGGTGTTCGATGCCACGTAGAGGAGGAAGACTGGGAGGTAGCTCATCAGGGAATACATTCGTGAATTCCTGCAACAAATTAGATAACACTAGAGGAAGAGGATTAGAAGTGTTAGTCCTTGTCACTTCATCTTTGCACACTAGGGCATAGTGGATGACACTAGATGGATTCTCGCACACTTCTCTCATCTCTCTTTTTGTGGCTAGGAGGACTAAGTTTTTCTCTCTTGGCGTAGAGTCACTCAATTTGGGCTTGTGGCGCTCACTCTCTTTGCGGTGGTTCACTCTCTCACTAGTCTTTCCATAATGGGTGGATGCTTTCTTGTAGGCAATCACTTGGCTTGATGACATAGGTCGTAGCACTTACTCTGTTCCCTTCATCTTGAAGCTATAGTGGTTTGTTCTTCCATTGTGGATGACGCCGCGGTCGAATTGCCAAGGTCTTCCCAAGAGAAGATGGCACACGGACATAGGAACCACATCACACTCCAAGGTGTCCTCTTAGGCACCGATCTTAAATGAAACTTGCACGGTGTGCTCCACTTGGATGGTACCGGAGTCGCTAAGCCATTGGACCTTGTAGGGGCGAGGATGCTTCTTCTTGACCAATTGCATCTTGGAATATAGCTCTTCACTTGCCAAGTTGTGGCAACTTCCTCCGTCGACGATGACTTTCGCGGAGCGTCCCTTGATGCCGGCCTTGGTGTGGAAGATGTAACACCTTTGGTCTTCGTCTTGTTTGTGTTGAAGTGTCAAGACCTTGGAGACCACGAGAGCGGGGCTTGAATCATTGTCGCAATAGACTTGAGCATCTTCTTATTCATTTACTTGATGGTGCATGGCAACGTGCTCGAAAGCTTCCATCTCATCTTGACTCATGGAGTCATATGTGCCATCATCATTTGCAATCATGGTGCGTCGGTTGGCGCATTGGAAGGACTTGTGTCCATGTCCACCACATGTGAAGCACTTGAGAGAACTTGTCTTGACGGGATCATTTGGTGGTGCCGAAAAAGATGGAGTCTTGTTCTTGTAGGTGCTTGCCGGAGGACAAGTCCAGGAAGGCGTCGCTTGCTTGGAACTTGACTTTGTCGCCGGTACTTGGTGATGCTCTAGTCGAGGTAGGAGGTGCCAAAGTCATAGTAGAGGTAGCTTGAGTGTATGAGCCGTAGGTATTGGATGAGTACTTGGCGTATTTGAAGTCTTCTTGCACTTGTTGCTCCGCCTTGGTCGCTTGGTGAACTAGCTTGAGAAGGTTGGAGTAGGGTTGGAAGTCGGCGATTCCGTATTGGGTGGTTGAGGCCGTTCAAGAAGCGTGCCATTGTTTGCTCATCATCTTCTTTGACATTAGCTCGTATCATGGCAATCCCCATTTCTTGATAGTATTCTTCCACCGTCTTTGTGCTTTGCTGAAGGACTTGTAACTTCTTGAAGATATCTCGGGTGTAGTATGTAGGCATGAAGCAAGCTCGCATGACGTCCTTCATTTGTGTCCAAGTCATGATGGGTGGCTCGTCCCTCTCGCGGCGTCGCTCGATCACTTGCTCCCACCAAATGAGGACGTAGTCTTGAAACTCGAGGGATGCCATGGTGATCTTATTTTCCTCGTCGTAGTTGTGAAGACGGAATATCTTGTCGACTTTCAATGCCCATGAGAGATATTCTTCGGGATCATTGCTTCCGAAGAACTTGGGAATGGTGAACTTGAGCTTGCCGTAGCGGAGTTCTTCATCATAGTGACGGTGTTGATGTCACTCTTGGCGTGGAAGAGGGTCTTCAAGCACTCGATCCGCTTGGTGTCGCTCTTGACGTGGATGAGGGTCTTCGTCGTGGTTGCGCTCTTGGCGTAGGGGGGTTGAAGCATATGTTCTTCAGGTTGGGCGGCTTCTTCTTGTCTTGCTTGACAAAGTACTTCCTCTTGCTCACATACTTGACAGTTGCGTTGGGCAACGGCTCGAGTGGACTATCAGAGTGCTTCTTGAGCCGCCTGAGCTTGAGCTTCATGACTTTGTTGCTCTTGCAGGATTGCATCGCCATCTTGAGATGTTTGACATGGTTGATGTGGTGGTAGTTGCTCTTGATCCATGGCTTCTTGTTCTTGGCGTCGTGCCTTCTCACGTGACCGAACTCGGTCTTGTAGGCCATTGCCATGGAACGGATTTGCTTGCGCTTGGCGGTCTTGAGTGTTGTCGCATCGAGGAGGACTCGCATCGGAAGAAGAATATGAAGACGAGGGGCGACTTGAGTGACGTCGTCTTGCTGAAGAGGTTGAGGAAGACGCGTGGCTCACGATCATGTTGTGGAATTCGTCCATTTGTTTGGAGAGCTTGGCGTCGAGGTAGTCCCGTTGTCTTGCTTCCGATTGGCGGAGATCGATGGCGAGTTGCTCGATGCGATCACCCAAAGCTACACTCTCTCTATGTAGAGCTCGTTGTGCGATGAAGAAGTGATTCTTGGTGACGTAGTCGCGTTCGTCATCTTGATTCTCGAAGATCGGGTTTGCCGAAGAAGTAGGCCTATCCATCATGTGGAAGTGGTGGTGAGTAGGAAAATGAGAGAACAATACCAAAGTTACCTTTTTCGAAGATTGTGGATGTAACAAGTGCGATCCCACATGATGCTATAATAGTAGAATTGGTACCGGGTTTTGTTTCTCACACCTACAAGTAAAGGCTTATGGAGGATCTTGGTTAGGAAGTGGCACAGATATTTAAAGCAAATGTTAGTCAAGATGTTGAAAAGGTTGAAAAGATGCACAAATCGCAAGTAAGACAAATAGATCAAACCCAAAGATATCACTAGGAACACACAAACGGAAGATAGATGGGATCCGCACAACCAAGGAATGAGCTCCAAGATGTGGAACCACAGAATGCTCTTGTTGTACGGATACTAGAGAGATACTAGCTCAATTGCTCTAATGGGCTAGATACGCTAGTGCACCAACCTAATAGAGAAACGGGTTATCTAGTATCCCAAGTATGCTAATGTATGTCTGAATCAAGATGATGATGTAACTATGCTATGAGGCTTGATGCTATTGCTTACAAGCTCTTGCTTCTTGTCTTTTTCTTTTGCTTAAAAGCTTTTTTTACTATGCCACAATGGTTGATATGCGAGCCACAATGTGAGACAACAAGTAGTATATGCACGGGAGAGACGTAACACTAAAGGTGCACTAAAGGCATGGCCCGACAATTCTCAACGTGCTAGTCTTGATGGGTAAGCTACGCAAAAGAGGCTCGATTCTATCAAGGTAACGGCAAGGGTAGTACAAACGTGTCGTCGAGGTTACCGTCCTTGCTTACAGTTGGTATGAAGACGGGGTGGTCGATGTCGAAGTGGAGTCCAAGCCGATGACGAGTGGCGGTGATGATGAAGGCAAAACGCGCCTAAGTAGCTGAAACACCTTATGATACGTGAGAACCGCAACTCCAAAGCTCAAACACTGACGAGAAATATTGCGGAAGATCAAGTGTGGTGGTGGAAAGGCAAAATGGTGGAAAATGGGAATGGCCGAACTGCTCTGTATGCCCGTGCGCACGGGGTTGTGAAGACGGAATATCTTGTCGACTTTCAACGTGCATGAGAGATATTCTTCAGGATCATTACTTTCGGAGAACTTGGGCATGGTGAACTTGAGCTAGCCGTAGCAGTGTTCTTCATCATAGTGACGATGTTGATGTCGCTCATGGCGTGGAAGAGGGTCTTCAAGCACTCGATCCGCTTGGTGTCGCTCTTGACGTGGATGAGGGTCTTCGTCGTGGTTGCACTCTTAGGGTATGGAGGGGGTCGAAGCATATGTGCCCGGGTCTTGAGTGTTGTCGAGTCGAGGAGGACTCGCATCGGAAGAAGAATATGACGATGAGTGGTGACCTGAGTGATGCCGTCTTGGTGAAGAGGTTGAGGAAGACGCACGGCTCACGATCATGTTGCGGAATTCGTCCATTTGTTTGGAGAGCTTGGCGTCGAGGTAGCCCCGTTGTCTTGCTTCCGATTGGCGGAGATCGGTGGCGAGTTGCTCGATGCGATCACCCAAAGCTTCACTCTCTTGATGTAGAGCTCATTGTGCGATGAAGAAGTGGTTCTTGGTGACGTAGTCGCGTTCGTCATCTTGATCCTCGAAGAGCGGGTTCGCCGAAGAAGTAAGCCTATCCATCATGTAGAAGTGGTGGTGAGTAGGAAAATGAGAGAACAATACCAAAGTTACCTTTTCCGGAGATTGTGGGTGTAACAAGTATGATCCCACGTGATGCTATAATAGTAGAATTGGTACCAGGTTTTGTTTCTCACACCTACAAGTAAAGGCTTATGGAGGATCTCGGTTAGGAAGTGGCACAAATAATTCAAGCAAATGTTAGTCAAGATGTTGAAAAGGTTGAAAGATGCACAAATCGCAAGTAAGACAAATAGATCAAACCCAAAGATATCACTAATAACACACACACGGAAGATAGATGGGATCCGCACAACCAAGGAATGAGCTCTAAGAGGTGGAACCATGCTCTTGTTGTACGAATACTAGAGAGATACTAGCTCGATTGCTCTAATGGGCTAGATACGCTAGTGCACCAACCTAATAGAGAAAGGGGTCGTCTACTATCCCAAGTATGCTAATGTATGTATGAACCAAGATGATGATGTAACTATGCTATGAGGCTCGATGCTATTCCTTACAAGCTCTTGCTTCTCATCTTTTTATTTTGCTTAAAAGCTTCTTTTTCCTATGCCACAATGCTTGATATGCGAGCCACAATGCGAGATAACAAGTAGTATATGCACGGGAGAGATGTAACACTAAAGGTGCACTAAAGGCGTGGCCCGACAATTCTCAACGTGCTAGTCTCGATGCGTAAGCTACGGAAAAGAGGCTCGAGTCTATCAAGGTAATGGAAAGGGTAGTACAAAGGTGTCGTCGAGGTTACCGTCCTTGCTTACAGTTGGTATGAAGACGGGGTGGTCGATGTCGAAGTGGAGTCCAAGCCGATGACGAGTGGCGGCGATGATGAAGGAAAAACGCGCCTAAGTAGCCGAAACACCTTAGGACACGTGGGAACCGCAACTCCAAAGCTCAAACACTGACGAGAAATATTGTGGAAGATCAAGTGTGGTGGTGGAAAGGCAAAATGGTGGAAAAATGGGAATGGCCGAACTGCTCTGTATGGCCCATGCGCACGGGGTAAGTGATGCCCGTGTGCACGGGGTCCCGATGGCCCGTGCGCATGGGGTGTTCTGGAAACTCAAGAACACCTCGGATCCATGGATTTTTGCAAAGTTTCGGCCAAAATCGATGGTGGGGAGGCTGGGGAAAGATGGTGAGTGGTAGATCCACTTGTCAAACACTAAATTCGTGGATCAAATCAACCAAATCTCACAAGATCTAACAAATTGCAAGAAAATTTTTGCGGCTATTTTTGGTGGGGATTTTTGAATTAGGACGAAAAACAACAAAATCAAGCTAGCAAATGGGGGGTAGGGACCCAAGATGTGAATCAACCTTGCTCATGATACCAAGATGTTGTAGGGTGAAACCCTAAGATGGATCTTTTCACACTTGGAGGGGGAAAAGGGATGAACACCAATAACACAAAGAGGAATTCACTCCAACAAAACCCAATCACACATCCACTAGAATAGCAAACACATAGATCCACAAGATTACAAGCAAAATCAAAGGAAACAAGCACTAGGTAAAGTTCTTCCCACTCCTAAGAGATGAGGTCTTGATGATGGTAGTCTTCTCCAAGAGGAGGTCTTGAAATCCACAAGTGGATCCTCTCCTAAGAGGCCTTGATCTCCAATGGAGTGGTAGTGTTAAATTGTGATCCAAATTCTACCGTATTGGACTAAACGTAGTACATACGGTGTGGGCCTTTGCGTTGGTACCGACGCGTACGAGTACAACTCGTTTACTTGTCCTCCAAGGACTCTCATGTATTGCCTTCATATATACCCCATGTAGTCGCACCTAAGACGGTATGTCGTCTCGTGCTTGTAATACTCCTCCTCATAGTGATTGCGCCTTCATGCGTCCGTGGTTTTCTCCCGCAAGGGTTTCCACGTAAAAATCCGTATCTCTCTATCTCGTTTATTTCTCGTTATTATCGAACAAGTGGTATACAGAGCCAGGTTTCAGATACGAGGTTAAGATCGAGAGATTAGGGTTACATTGCGCCGTCGCCGGGGTGTGACCAGGCGATCCAAAGCCGGATCGATTTTCGCTGCATCGCTGTACAAAGCCGAGTTTGGCAGGTGTTCTTTTTAACCGCTATCCAAAGGAGCCGTCGTACGCTGCCGCAAGCCCACGCAGATCAAGTCCAGAGGTTGCCCTCGATCGTGGCGTGAAGACAGAAGCCAAGTACTACTAGTACTCACGCTTTTCAAGATTGATCTTGCTAGTAGCCTTGCTACGTACTTTCACGTGGCTTCAAGTCCCGAGGGAATCGCTGCCGCTGCTACTTTTGGCGTGAAGGCTAGTACTTGCACTAGTACGTGCTAGTACTAATTGAGTACAGATCAGATTTTTTGGTCTTCGGTTGCTACAGTTTGATTTTTTCGTCTATTCTCGTACAATATCCAGGTGCTATTCTTCCGGTTCGTTTGATCTGCATATTAAATTCTATCAAGATTTTTTCTACCGGCTTGTACTACTTTGTGTACATAGATTTAATCTAGTCATGGCATCCATGAAGTACGATCGTCAGTTGCTGGATCGTGACACAAGGTTTACCCTATGGCAAGTCAAGATGCGGGCGTTGTTGGCACAGTCCGACTATGATGAAGCACTAGATAGTTTTGGGAAGAACCGAATTCAAGATTAGACTGATGAGGAGAAAAGAATTGATTGTAAGGCTTTGTCACAAATTCAACTCCATTTGCATAATAATATTTTGCAGGAAGTTTTGAGCGAGAAAACTGCCGCCGCTCTATGGTTAAAGCTGGAAGGGATTTGTATGACAAAAGATCTTACCAGCAAGATGCATCTGAAGCAAAAATTATTCCTGCACAGGTTACCCGAGGGAGGTAATGTTTTGAATCATATTTCAGAATTTAAAGAGATCATATCTGATCTAGCTGCAATGGAGGTTAAGTATGAAGAGGAAAATACTGCTTTAATGTTACTTTGTTCACTGCCAAGTTCTTATACCAATTTTAGAGACACCATATTATACAGTCATGATACTCTCACGCTTAATGAATTTTATGAAGCTTTGAACTCTAAGGAGAAGATGAAATTAATGGTGCCTTATGATGGTTCGAGTTCATCCCAAGCCGAGGGATTGTCTGTTCGTGGCAGGACAAAGGAGAAGAACTCACATAATGGAAACAGAGGCAAATGTAAAAACGGCTACAGGGGCCGGTCGCAATCCAGAGACAAGAAGTATTGCAGGTATTGCAAGAGAGACGGGCATGACATCTCTGAGTGTTTCAAGTTGCAAATCAAGGAAAAGAGGAAAGGTAACAAACAAGGTGAAAATTCTGCTAACGTTGCTCATGATGATAGCTCCAATGATGCTCTTGTCGTTATTGCTGGATGTGCTGAGACCAATGATGAGTGGGTACTTGACACCGCATGCATTTTTCATATGTGTCCACATAGAGATTGGTTTAATACTTTTGATTCCACTACTTCTGCTGGTTCCGTTTGGGTTTTGATAATTCACCATGCAAGATTGAAGGCATAGGTTCCGTTCGAATCAAGATGTTTGATGGCACAATCAGAACTTTCACAGATGTTCGGTATATTCCGAAGATGAAGAGAAATCTTATCTCTGAGAGTGCCCTTGATGCAAAGGGGTACAAGTATTCAGGTGGAGATAGTGTTTTGAAGGTCACCAAAGGCTCCCTTGTTGTGATGAAAGGTGACTTAAGTTCGACCAATGGTCTTTACTACCTTCGAGGTTCTACCGTTTCAGGTAACGCTACTCCAGTTATTTCAAAGAATTCTGATTGTGATGCTGCTAACCTTCGGCATATGCGTCTTGGACATATGAGTGAACTTGGTTTAGCAGAGTTAAATAAGAGAGGTCTTCTTGATGGATATGAACCTGGTAAATTCAAATTTTGTGAGCATTGTATCTTCGGCAAGCACAAGAGCGTGAAGTTCAACACTTCGACTCATACAACCGAAGGTATTCTTGATTATGTTCATTCTGATTTATGGGGACCATCTCGCAAGAAGTCACTAGGTGGTGCAAGTTACATGCTAACTATTATTGATGATTATTCGAGAAAATTTTGGCCTTATTTCTTGAAGCATAAATATGAAGCATTCTCAGCTTTTAAGGAGTGGAAGATTATGATTGAAAGACAAACTGAAAAGAAGGTAAAAATACTTTGCACTGATAATGGTATGGAATTCTGTTCTAAGCAATTTAAGAATTATTGCAAGTCTGGAGGCATTATCAGACATTACACCGTTCCTTATACTCCTCAACAAAACGGTGTTGCTGAGCATATGAACAGGACCATTATTTCCAGAGCCCGTTGCATGTTGTCCAATGCAGGTTTGCATAGGCGTTTTTGGGCTGAGGCCGCTTCCACTGCTTATTATCTTATTAACCGTTCACCATCTATTGCTCTTAATAAGAAAACTCCAATTGAGGTATGGTCTGGTTCACCTGCTGATTATTCATAGTTGAGAGTATTTGGTTGCACTGCTTATGCTCATGTTGATAATGGAAAATTGGAGCCTAGGGCTGTTAAGTGCATCTTTCTTGGTTATAAGTCTGGTGTTAAAGGTTTTAAATTATGGAATCCTGAAACCCAGAAGGTTGTTATTAGCAGAAATGTTATCTTTAATGAATCTGCTATGTTACATGATGTTTCATCTACTAATGTTCCCGTTGAGAGTGAACAGCAGCCTATTGTTCAGGAGCCTACTGTTCAGGTGGAGCATGTTATTGATTCAGGTGATACATCTGGTAATGAAATTGTTGATGCACATGATGTACCCGTCGTTAATGATGATCATGTCACCCCCACTCCAAATCAGCATATTGTTCCGCCCAGTTGGAATCTTGCACGTGACAGAGTTAGGCGGGGTATTAATAAACCTGACAGGTTAATTGAAGAGTGCAATATTGTTTCTTTTGCTTTATCTGTTGCAGAAGAAATTGAAGGTAATTCTGAGCCTTCTTCATATTCCGAGGCTATTATTTCTGGTGATAGTAATAAGTGGATGACTGCTATGCATGATGAGATGGAATCACTTGAAAAGAATGGCACTTGGGATTTAGTAAAATTACCTAGAGAGAAGAAACCTATTCGTTGCAAGTGGGTTTTCAAGAGGAAATAAGGTGTTTCTCCTAATGATGAGACAAGATATAAAGCAAGGTTAGTTGCTAAAGGTTACAGTCAGATTCCAAGTATTGACTATAACGAAGTCTTTTCTCCTGTTCTGAAGCATAGCTCTATTCGCACTTTACTCAGTATTGTTGTCATGCATGATTTTGAGCTTGAACAATTGGATGTTAAAACTGCATTCTTACAAGGAGAATTAGAAGAGGATATTTATATGGAACAACCTGAAGGTTTTGTTATTCCTGGAAAAGAAAAGCTTGTCTGTAAGTTAAAGAAATCTCTTTATGGATTGAAGCAATCCCCTAGACAGTGGTACAAGAGATTTGACACCTTTATGCTCTCTCAAGGTTTCAAAAGGTCTAATTATGATAGTTGTGTTTATTTGAAAACTGTCAAAGGTTCAACTATTTATTTGCTCCTTTATGTTGATGATATGCTAATTGCTGCAAAGAGTATGTCAGATATTGATGAACTAAAGAAGCAATTGAGTAATGAATTTGAGATGAAGGATTTGGGTGCAGCAAAGAAAATACTTGGCATGGAAATATCCAGAGATAGACCATCTGGAAAAGTATATCTAAGTCAAAAGGGATATATTGATAAAGTTCTTCGTCGTTTTAATATGCATAATGCCAAGCCGGTGAGTACTCCGTTAGCTGCACACTTCAAATTATCATCAGCTTTATGTCCTAAGTCAGATGCAGATATTGAGTACATGTCTAGAGTTCCCTATTCAAGTGCAGTTGGTTCACTTATGTATGCCATGGTTTGTTCTCGTCCGGATTTATCATATGCATTGAGTGTTGTCAGTAGATACATGGCTAATCCTGGAAAAGAGCATTGGAAAGCAGTTCAGTGGATTTTCAGATACCTGCGAGGTACTTCTAATGCTTATTTATAGTTTGGGAAATCTAGAGATGGACTTGTTGGTTTTGTTGATTTTGCTGGTCATTTGGATAAGAGAAGATCACTCACAGGTTATGTTTTCACCATTGGTGGTCGTGCTGTGAGTTGGAGAGCAACTTTGCAGTCTATTGTGGCTTGTTACACTACTGATGCCGAGTATATGGCTATTTCTGAGGCATGCAAAGAAGCTATCTGGTTGAAAGGTTTATACACTGAGCTTTGTGGAGATTCATCTTGCCCTACCATATTTTCTGACAGTCAAAGTGCCATATATCTTACAAAGAATCCAATGTATCATGAGAGGACAAAGCACATTGATGTCAGATTTCATTATCTTCGAGATGTTGTTGCTGAAGACGATTTGAAGGTATGCAAGATAAGTACTCATGATAATCCTGCTGATATGATGACAAAGCCAGTTCCGACCAATAAGTTTGAGCTTTGCTCAGGCTTAGTTGGTATTTCTCACTAGTCCTATGGATTTTGACGCACAAGGTGTTTATGCTGATTTGGATGGAGGTATTCACTTTCTTCGACTACTGGAGGGAATTTGGCTCAAGGTGGAGATTGTTAAATTGTGATCCAAATTCTACCGTATTGGACTAGACGTAGTACATATGGTGTGGGCCAACACCGCCTTTGAGGATTTGAAAAGACAGTTAGCTGAACCGCCAGTTCTTGCTGCTCCTGTTGATAAGGAGCCCTTATTATTGTATGTAGCCGCTAACACACGAGCCGTCAGTGTGGCCATCGTGGTGGAGCGCAAGGAGGCGGGTAAGGAACATCCGGTTCAGCGGCCGGTTTACTACGTCAGTGAAGTACTTATTGAGTCCAAGCAACGGTATCCACATTGGCAGAAGCTTGTTTATGGGGTATTCATGGCAAGCCGGAAGCTTAAGCAATATTTCTAGGGCCACCCTATCACTGTGGTTAGTTCTGCTCCTTTAGGAGATATCATCCAAAACAGAGAAACCACA
The DNA here is from genome assembly GCF_018294505.1 of Triticum aestivum. Taxonomy (NCBI): domain Eukaryota; kingdom Viridiplantae; phylum Streptophyta; class Magnoliopsida; order Poales; family Poaceae; genus Triticum; species Triticum aestivum. The sequence continues at coordinate 305,020,721 of NC_057799.1, forward strand.
GGAAGAGTCGCTAAGTGGGCTATTGAACTGGGGCCTCATGGTCTAAAGTATGTGCCACGCACGGCTATCAAATCACAAGCGTTGGTAGATTTCATCAACGATTGGACAGAGCTGCAGATGCCTGAAGAGAAACCGGATAACACATACTGGACTATTCACTTCGACGGGTCCAGGCAATTGGAGGGCTCGGGGGCTGGAGTCGTGTTAGCTTCCCCTCGAGGTGACAAATTTTGTTATGTACTACGGTTGATGTTTCCCTGTACTAACAATGCAGCTGAGTACGAGGCCTTGCTCCATGGTCTTCGGATGGCTAAGGAGATGAGCTTAAGCCGGGTAAGGTGCTTTGGCGACTCAGATTTGGTGGCCCAACAAGTATCAGGCAAGTGGGATTCCAAGGACCCCCTCATGGCGGCTTATCGCCGTGAAGTTGATGCCATTGCCGGACATTTTCAGGGTTACCAAGTAGAGCACATTGACCGCAGAAAGAACGAGGCGGCTGATGCCTTAAGCCGGCTGGGCTCTCAGCGAAAGCCGGTGCCGCCTAATACTTTCTTGGATATTCTGCATAACCCTTCTGTCAAGTTACCTACAGAGGAAGACTTGGCTGTTCCAGACCCTGAAGCACAGTTGGTGGCGGCTCTTCATGTTATCCCAGATTGGACAGTGCCATACTTGGCTTACATGACCCGGGGAGAACTGCCTGGGGATGAAATTTTGGCCAGACAAATAACCCGGCGGTCTAAGTCAATGATAATTGCTAATGGCGAGTTGCATCATCGCAGTGTCACTGGGGCTTTTCAGCGTTGTGTTTCCCCTGAGGAAGGGCAAGAAATTTTACGAGAGATTCACGAGGGGGATTGTGGCCATCATGCCGGCTCAAAATCCCTTGTGGCCAAAGTTTTTCGTCATGGTTTTTATTGGCTGACGGCTCATGCTGATGCAGACGACTTAGTCAGTAAATGTGACGGTTGTCAGAAGTTCTCAAGACGTGCTCACGTGCCGGCTCAAGAGTTGAGGATGATTCCAATCACTTGGCCGTTTGCAGTCTGGGGGCTTGATATGGTTGGACCTTTCAAAAGGTCCAAGGATAAGAAGACCCACCTCTTGGTGGCGGTTGACAAGTTCACAAAGTGGGTTGAGGCAGAGCCAGTTAGTAAGTGTGATGCAGCCACGGCGGTTCAGTTCATGAAAAAGGTGATATTTCGCTTTGGTTTTCCACACAGCATTATAACTGACAATGGTACCAATCTGTCTAAAGGCGCCATGGAAGAATTTTGTCAACGAGAACATATTCGACTTGATGTTTCATCAGTGGCTCACCCCCAATCCAATGGTCAAGCTGAGAGAGCCAATCAGGAAATCTTGAAAGGCATCAAGCCTCGGCTTTTGGTCCCTTTGCAGCGGACGCCGGGTTGTTGGGTGGAGGAGTTACCCTCTGTGATATGGAGCATCAATACTACTCCTAATAGGTCTACGGGTTATATGCCTTTCTTCATGGTTTACGGAGCCAAGGCGGTTCTCCCTAGCGACATCCGTCATGACTCGCCTCGTGTGGCGGCTTATGTTGAGACGGACAATGAACAAGCGCGTCTGGATGCTCTTGACTTGTTGGATGAACAGAGTGATATAGCAGCAGCTCGCTCGGCGATTTACTAACAAGACCTGCGCCGCTATCACAGCCGCCGGGTTAAGGCCAGAACCTTTCAGGAAGGTGACTTGGTGCTCCGGCTCATCCAAGATCAAACAGATGCACACAAGTTATCCCCACCTTGGGAAGGGCCCTTTGTGGTCAGCAAGAACTTGCACAACGGGTCATACTACCTCATCGATGTTCGAGAGCACAAAGATTCACGTAAGTCGGAGGAGGAGACCCGCCGGCCGTGGAATATAGCTCAGCTTCAGCCTTATTACACTTGAGCCACCGGCTCTCATAATGTACATACTTCCGTGACAATGTATATATTATGATAAATAATAAAGCAGGACCTCTATCCTTTTTCCCCTCAAAGGTAAATGTGTCATTGTTATTTCCATTATGATCTCACATGGTCACTCGGGGGCTGATCCGGCTTACGATCGTATTCGAATCTAGCCGCTAAAAATTATGATCAGTAGGGGGCTTCCTGTTCAAACATAGGTCGTATTCGAACCAAAGAGAACATAGTTGTCGATACCCTTTTGATCGGCACACTGCCGAGCTCATTGGGGAGTTTCTTGGTCATATTTGAACCATAGCTCAACCCCCTTTGAGAACTGACGTGGATCGTATTCGAATCAGCGTCGATAAACAACTCTCAAGGTCATTTGGGGGCTTCCTGTTCAAACATAGGTCGTATTCGAACCAAACAGAACATAGCTGTCGGTACCCTCTTGATCGGCAACGCCAAAGCCATTGGGGGCTATATGATCGTATTCGAATCTTAGCTTAACCCCTTTGGGGTGGTTTTCTGGTCGTATTCGAATCAGAAGCCTCTAAGTTTTTTGAAGTTTTTTTTTCTTGTAAACAATGTTTGGATTCCATTTGAAGTTCTTCTGATCATGTCTAAAGTGTTCAAGGGTGGTTCCTATTCCACTGGCTTAACCTTGATCAATAAAGATGATCGCATATAATAGACATCGTATTACAGAGTTGGGTTCTCACCCTCATTGTTCGGGTCACATAAACCGGAAGTATAATCGAAGGGTCACAGGTATGCTGTTGTGGTTGTTTCGAAGATATAATTGAGAACCGGTTTTTTATGATTTTGACTCCGGGTTATATGTAAAATATATGACCCTCTATGCGGTAAGCCGCCAAGGGACTTGTAGTTGGTTCTCTATGCAGGACAGTTAAAGGCAGCCCTTTAAACATAAGGAAGAAGAGGATCAGCATAAAACAGGGGAATATAAGATGGCGGCTTAAACAGTGTTGAGCGCCACACAGGTGCGCGATGGCACGACAAAAATAAGTGTTTTCCTACTCTATTATATGACTCCCCGAGTACAAATAGTGAAGCATTGTTTTTTATCAAGACATAAATATGAGCCGCCTGAGGAGTCAAAGGTGTTGTTGGGCTGACGCTTCCGGTTCATCCCTTTCCACTCCTCCGGCTATTTCCCCGTCCTGGAAAGTTGATGATTTCCAGTCAATGCCACTCAAGGCTTCAAATTCAGCTTCATCATTAATTAACCCGGCCGGATCAACTTCAGGGGCGAAAGAATGCTTACGAGGGGGAGGGATCAGACTGATTGCCTCATAGTGTGGTGTTGGAATTCTCTGATTATCGGCGTCATAACCCGGTTGATATTTGCTAAGATCTGTATCATTACCGATCAGAGTGGCCACAGGACGTACGTCCTTCACGCAAGCGGCGAAATCCTTCTGGTCAAATGGGGTGCCGTCCTCCTTCAAACTGGGATACCCAAGGGCGATGTCGGCCGGGTCTAGCTCTGGTAGCCACGCCTTGGCCCGGCTTAAAGCAGCTATGGCTCCGGCTCTCGCAGAAGCTCGTCTCAATTCCTGGAAACGTTGAGGTAGCACGGCAAGCCGCCTTAGCACATCCGCCAGATGAGTGGGAACTTCATTTGACAGAGCCACGACGGCTAAGGCGTGTTGTGACCCGGTGTAGAGTTGTTCCACCAGGGTATAAACGGCCTTCAGTTTTGTCAGGATGTTCTGGTTGAGATTGGCACTCCTGGAGCCTGCATTACAAGGTCAGGTGAGCTGAGGACAATTGAGATGTTTGTTGAAAAAGATTCAAGCTAGCTAACACTTGCAGAATAACTTACCAAAGATTGCTGAGACCATCTGAGATATATGGCGTTTTAAGCCGGATAGCTCGGCGGTTGTTTCTGCAAGAGTGGCCTCCGCTTGTTCAGCCCGGTTGAGTAAAGCGGTCTTTTCATCCGCCCAGGCCTTTCTGTCTGCCTCAAACTTCTTTTTCAATTTTTCTTGTGCGGATATACTGACTTCAAGCTTGGAATTCGCCTTTTGGGTTTCAATTTCTTGAGTTTTCAGGCGATTCTTCAAGTCGGAGATCTCCGATTCAAATTGCTTAATGGCGGCCTGTATAAATTCCGGGTTACAGTTAGGATTATCATAATGCAACATTAAGTCTCAAGCACTTTGCGAGCAAAGATACTTGGCACTTGGGGGCTAATGCATATTGCTGTTCAAGTACTTAGTTAAAATACGGTGAAGACCGGTTCAACCATGTTGTCTAAGCCGGCCCTTGGGTGCTACCGGATAAGTCGGTTTTCTTACAGTGATTATTAAGCTGATGACAAGTCTATAACATATTTCATCATAAGTAATAGACTTGGGGGCTGGCCTAGTAAGGATAACTAAGGAACAAGCAACAAGAGTTATACCTCAGATTTTTGGTGTATTTGTTTCACCATATCAACTTCCAGATCCCGGCTGTTGTGCACTTGGTTTACATAACCAGAGACGATTTCTCCAATACTCAGATGAGCATAATCAGTGACATCCAGCCGGGTTTTGCGACGTTCCAGAAGTTCTTCTTTGGCGGAGCACTTGGCCAGCGCAGTGGGGTTTCCCGGTTCAACGAAGTCAGTCCGGGTGATTTCGACGTCCGGGTCATCCGCCTTGGCCGGGCTAGGGTTTTTCGGATCTTCAGAACCTTCCATGGCTTGTTCGACGAGCGGATCAGTGGTGAGAGTTAGAGTGTCATGGGCTGGTTCAGGCGATGGCTCATGAGCGGAAGTATCAGGAGCAGCCGCTCTGAGCTCCGGTTCAGCAAAGACTGGTTCTTCGGCCGGCTTACTTTTCTTCGTCCTCTTGCTGGGCTTTACTTGTACACTGAAAATTAAAGGGTTAGTACAAAAAGCATGAGTAAGATAAGCACAAGATAAACAGATTATCATTACCCTGGAGCAGTTTTGAAAGCCGGCATGCTGGACTGCATTGATTCATCGGAGGAAGGTGAAGTTCCCTGATAGTTTGAGTCAGAAGAATTGAGTGGTTGACGAGTAAAACCCGCCAAAGGATACAAAGAATATAAATCAGAGATAACCTCAGCCCGGCGTTTTCTTGTTGCATCGGGTAAGCCGGAGGAGAGGTCCGCATCTTTACTGGTTCGGGTCTGCCTCCGACTCTCGTGAATCTGTTGCTTCAAAAGAAATTGAGGATCTTGATAAGCTAAAGGATGTGAAAATCTTACTTTCCGGGTTACCTTTCGGATTTTCTGTCTTGGCAAAGGCTCGGAGTCGGAGGAAATTATAGTTACCTCTTCAGTTACTGCATGACTTGCTCCTGTATCCTCCTACTGATAATCAGTGTCAATAAGATGGTTAAAGAAGGAGTCTAAAGAGTCAAGAGTTACCTCTGACTCGGAGGTATCATCCAGATGAAACATGTCCGAGGCGCTAGGTTTGTTCCCCTTCTTACGGGCAGTGGCTTTTCTGGCGGCTTTCTTGGCCTTTCTGGCCTTCTTTGCAGCCTCATGGTCATACTTGACCTTCCAGAATTTATCACCAGCCTGTAAAATATAGCAAGAGTTTTTGAGTAAAGATGAAATTGTCAAAATGGAAAGTAAGATGCTCAAGTTAATGGTTTACCGCTGGAGCCGGGTTAGCCTTGCAGAAAGGGCTTAAGCCCGCTTTCCCGCAATCTGCCAGGCTCTCGTTTAGAAGAGATTTGGTCATGTCATCAACGACATCCTCAGGTTAGTCGTCAGGACTGTGCCGTAGAGGATCATTTTTCTGGCCTGTGTAATCGCACATCAAGCTGGGGCGGCGGCTCAAGGGAATCACCCGCCAGGCAATCCAAACCCGGACCAAGTCAATGTCGTTTAGGCCGTTCCCCAGAAGAGCTTTGATCTTGTTGATAGTGGGGGCAAGTGTTTGACGTTCAGCCGGAGATAATTTATCTGGTAAAGGGTGAGTTGACTCCAGGCGCAGGGCACGAAAGCCGGGCAAGGGGTTCTCATCAGCCGGAGAAGTGTCTTGACAGTAGAACCAAGTCTGGTTCCAATCTTTAGGGTGACTCGGCGGCTCGGCATAAGGGAAGAGGCAGTCTCTACGTCGTTGGATTGAGATCCCACCAAGTTCCAAACTGGGCCAGTGGGCACATTCGTTTTGACGGTTCAGATAAAATAACTCTCTAAAGAGTAGTATGCTGGGTTCTTCTCCAAGGTACACCTCACAGAATACTTGGAAATTGCAGATGTTTGACACGGAATTGGGTCCGATGTCTTGAGGCCGCAGGTCAAAAAAGTGTAAGACGTCTCTGAAATTTTTTGAGCCGAGTGGAGCAAAGCCCCGGCTCATGTGATCAGTAAAAATGACAACTTCCCCATCCTTGGGTTGAGGTTTTTCTTCTGACGGGTCAGGAACGCGATAAGACAAGATCTCTTTCTTCGGCAGATGACCACTCTTCACAAAACCGTCTAAGATGCTATCAGTGACGGTGGATTTAACCCAGTTGCATGTGATGGGTGCTTTGGGAGCCTTGGGCGGCATTATGAAGGATGGAAGCCTATGACAAAATAAAAATTTCCGGTTCAAATTTAAGCTGGAGAAAATACTTCAATTCATATTCAAGATGGCGGCTTACGAAGGGGCCTAATGATATATGGCTAATTGTGTCAGATTGTTTAAACCGCCATGGGAAACAGTAGCAATGAAATTATTTAAATCCACTATGAGTGATCAGGATCATTCATTGAGCATTGCCTCGTTAAGCCGGCGGTAAGAGCCGTCATGGATAATGGATACAATTTTTTGCCTAAGTATCGCACAAACAGGTTTCACAGGTTGCAGTTGCTATTTTGGATCAAACGGTGGTTCAGAAAAGAAAATATTCTAGACCTAAAGACTAGTACAGATGAGTTCGTGAGCTCTAATGAGTTCTTTTTACAAGCAAAAGGGATCTGCTAGTATTGAAAATGGATGCGAAGCAACTACCGCATGAGTTCCATACTACTTTTGGATCAAATAAAGCCGCAGTGGAGGAATTACGAAGAAACTGTGTTGAACCATGAAGAACACGGAAGAACTTGAAAACCCTAAATGCAGATCTGAAGTGCGGGAAGGTGAAGACTTACAGCTGTAGATCTACTGCGGAGGATCGCCGTCGTTCTCTGGTCGATTCAGGTTGATGCAGCGGCCAAGATCGACGAAGATGAGGTGCTCTGCTGCGGCGGCGGCGGCGGCGGAGCTCGAGCAGCAGCGGAGTCGCGAGAGGAAGAAGATGACAGAAAGGGGGAGAATGAAGAAAGACCTAAAGGTCGTGCTTATTTATAAGGAAGGACTGACAGAGAGGGCGCGAGAAACGAGGAGGCCAGACATGGATATCCAGCTACTCCGACGCCTCGATTTTCGGGATGGTCATTAAGATAAAGATCCGTTGAGATATGACAGGATAAAATGAATTTAATGGAAGATGACGTCATGGCGGGTTATCATGAATTCAGAAGATGACGTCATGGCGGGTTATAACTTTGCACAGACAGAAGCCAAAAAGTTTTTCTTAAAGTATTGAAGATTGACATGAACCGGTTCAAATCAAACTGGGGCCTAATGTTGGGGATATAACTACTGGTGTAACCCGCCCAGGAGGGGCCGGGTTACGCTATAGCAATTCATTATATGAAGCCCAATATCAAGCTTGAAGATGGCGGTTCAATAAAGGGCCTAAAGCCCGTAGGCGACTTAAGGCCCGTAGTGATAAACCGCCGTAATGGCGTGACTTGTGTTGTAAGGCAAGATTAACTAGTTACCGAGCCGGATACTGTTTATAAGCCAGCCGGGACTCTGTAGGCCGCGGGGCGTCAACCCGTGTATATAAGGGGATGACCCGCCGGCGGCTTAAGGGAGATAACATCAAATCGGCAGCCAGGCATAGCGGATTTGCTCCCTGGTCATCGAAACCCTAGTAATTCCACCTCAACTGGAGTAGGCTTTTACCTTCACCGTAAGGGGCCGAACCAGTATAACCCTCGTGTTCTTTGTCCCGCTTTAACCCCTTTAAGCTTCCTAGTTGCAATGGCTCCACGACTAAGTCCTTTCACAAGGGCATCTGCCGTGACTATTCCACGACACAACTCGTTTACTTGTCCTCCAAGGACTCTCATGTATTGCCCTCATATATACCCCATGTAGTCGTACCTAAGATGGTCTATCGTCTCGTGCTTGTAATACTCCTCCTCATAGTGATTGCACCTTCATGCGTCTGTGGTTTTCTCCGGCAAGGGTTTCCACATAAAAATTTGTGTCTCTCTATCTCGTTTATTTCTCGTTATTATCTAACAGGTAGAAGGAGCAAAGCTCTCAAATATCTCACATATGTCTTTGCTAACCCTAAACATGACCCGAGGTACGGAATATATAGGCATGGGGACGAAGTGGGTGAAGAGGAGGCCCAACAACCTATCACCAGCCGGCCATCCTGTAGGGCCCGTGCGCATGGTTCACGCCCGTGCGCACGGGGTGCTACAGCGGTAGCTCCCTGTGTAGCCCGTGGGCACGGGGGCCCGGGGGCCCGGGCGCACGGGGTGGCCTGGTACTTCCTGTCCTGCTCGTTTGGGACTCCTTCCGCAAGGTCTTGGGGTGCTTCTCCTACTCCTTGGTGATGCTCCTTAGCTGCTTGGGAGTGTTCCTCTTTGTACCTAATGATACATAGTGCATTTTGGTGAGGTAGCAACCAAGTTTCATTCGTGTCCATATGCATGTAAGTAGGAAGGAGTTCACCTCGGTTTCCATTGCGCGTGCTCGAGCTCTTGTCGTAGGCCCACGTGGTGCTTGATGCGTTGGTGTAGAGTCCATGGGGATGATGGAAGGATGCTCCACATCAGTATTCCTGTTAGAGCGTGTCGGGGGGGGTGTTGCAGGTGGGGTGCTTTTTTAGATCCTAAATAATTCTTTCCCAATAAATTGTTCTTTTTCCTATTTATCTTTAAACTTGCATATAAATGGGGTATGCATGTCTATTCTATGAACATAATAATTCAAATAATGATATTTAGGGCACATATAATTGAACATAATTTAAAAGCCACAATTTATTAAATTCAAGTTCAAGTAAAAGTTCAAAGTAAAACGTAGCAAATCCTTGAAATGATTCAAAGTAAATATAACAAATGGTCCAAATGATTCAAAGTAAACATAACATGCAACATATGATTCACCTAAACACGAAGATCAAACCGAGCAACACCCCTCACTCCCATTACCGTTCACATTCCCACTCAGGCGTGGACAAAGAGTCTACCGACTAGTTCGTCAATTGACATATGATTGATCACTACATAATAGCAAATATGAAACAAACGAGCATTGGAAATTGCCATTTATAATTATGATGGTATTTTGCGAAAATTAAACAAATGAAAAAGAAGTACCTTCCTGCATTTCATCGAACAACTTATTAGCGTTGTACATGTAGAAATCGGCAGCAGCCTCGAAGAAGGTGGGGTCGTCGGGACATCTACGTGAAGGAGGCCGAAGCAGTTGTGGCTACGGGGCTTCTTGGTCGGCACGACGACCCAATGCGGAACGTTGCCTCCTTCCTCCCCCGCGATGCCTTTGCGGACAGGTCACATGCCTTACTGTGCGCTTAGGCCAGGGCGGTGATGTTGGTCGAGGGTGGAGGTGGTTTGCAACGATCGGCAGCACAAGAGCGGCGAGTCAACGCAGAACCTGTGAGGAGAGGGAGGATCGGTGGCCTTCATCTGTAGCGGGAGATGGATGTGCTCATGAAACTTACGCGGGAGAGGGTTGTTGCTTCCAGCCACCTATTGGTGTGGTATTGGGGAAGGTTCGATTTTTTTGAGACAGCAATTTTCCCTAAATAAGTTGAGATGTTTTAATGGGGCTCCCCAATAATTTTTGCGGATTGGGCCTCTGCTGGAGCAGGTTTTTTGGCCCAACTCCCCAATATCAGATTTTTTTTTATATTTGTTATAAGGTGACACTGCTTTCTTCTTCTATAAGTTCTCCTTTATGGTTCAGAAAATAAACAGTTTATGCTAAACTTTGAGTTGAGATGGCTGCAATCGTGACAGACAACGCATCACTTATATGGCTTCCTGAAGCTCAGGCGAGCAAACCTGAACGAACAAAGCCACGTAGAATGCACGTGGACTTATGCAGCTCCGGTTAACGAAGTGCATACAAGCTGAACTGCCACCGCGACTCTAGGTTCCCGCAACAAAAGGGCATGTCTTTCTTTTTTCCTTTTTCAAATCCAGAAAGTCACGTCTTAGGCGTCTCAATCTAACCTAGTTGAGAGGCGCGCGCGCACAGACTACCTCCTCTCCTATACAGCCCTCAGATGAAGCCTCCACCAAGTCTCTACAATGGCTTTCCAGCCTAGCTCAAGTTCGTCGTTGTACTGATGAGTTTAGACTGGGCAGCAAAGCCTGAAACATAGGCCAACCGTTACCCCTGAATGGAAATTGATAACGCACATCATTCTGTTTCAGAAAGAACAGACGGAGAGTCTAAGTGAAAATACCTGATGGTTGCTGCATCATATGCACTTCATTCTGCTGTAGCTGTACTGACGCCCACAACCTGATCCATGGCAAAAAGAGGATTGGTCAAACTGATCGGATCAATCTTCAATTTAGTTTTCGCTGGCCATGGTCTGACTCTACAATGCGACACCGGATTCAGGAGGGTATTTGCCTGCCACTGATAATCTCTACAAGCGACAGGTTATCATGATGGAAATCAATTAAAAGGACAGACCCAGTGCATAGAAGCTCCCACACAAGGTGGGGTCTGGGGAGGGATTATAGGAACCTAGTCTTACCCCTGCAAAGTGCAATGCAGAGAGGCTGGTTCGAACCCAGGACCTCTTGGCACAAGTGGGGAGAACTTCACCACTGCGCCAATCATTATGCCCAGAAATTGCCACTACCTGTGCTACTAGTACTCCCTCAATCCCAAATTACTAGTCGCAGAAATGAATGTATCTAGATGTATTTTTAGTTCTAGATACATTCATTTATATCCATTTCTACGACAAGTAATTTGGGACGGAGGGAGTATCTATTTTGAAATAACTGCTAATACAATTTCGAGAAACGAATAAATAATAGTCATGAACTAGTAGCACCAGCAGTAGCAAGCAACTCTAATGCATACAAATGATTCATTAAATTCATGCACAAAATACTTCTGTAACAATAATCAATAAAATCCGAAGTACATGATAAGATGGGTTGGCTCTTTGTCATGGCAATAATCTTTGTCATTAGCAATCGCACTATGTAAAATCCTGAAGCTGGTAAAGAAAAGAGTTCATAGTCTAGACGTGTTTACGGTACAACTAGGAACCAGCTAGAATCATACTCAAACACGACCATTTCAGAGGCTGCTTTTTTCAGTATATCGTAGCACCTAGTTCTTTACCAATGCTACGTCCATCAACCGATGCAGAGGCTGGAGCTATCTCCTTTTCAAAATAAAAATAAAAATCTAGTTCCTTAGCAAACATTTTATAGATGTTAATGCTGCACGTTATGGAGAAGGCATTAAAAGCCTAAACATCATTTTGAGAGGATAGCATACCTTCTACAGGTTAAAGTGATAGATTAGTTTCACAAATTAGTGTTTGTATATACTCTCTCGGGCAACCAAGCAAAAGTTCTGCTATTTCTAATTTACTGTACATACAGATCGATGCCTTATTTTTCTGAGATTGTGGTTGATGCTTTTACATACCTGTGAAATGTATTCTTTAAGCTTCGAGCTGATGGATTCATCCAATGCCCTCTCTGCAAGCTCATAAACCATGGAATGGCCTTCTGGACCAGCAATCTTCTCCTTCAGCAAGTACCTGGGCAAAGATACCAAGTCAAAAAAACAAAAGTTGCCAATGAAATACACACTCTGCAGCACACCCTGAAAGTACCAGCAACCTTTGTTGCACTAGTAGTTCAAGCGCCTGCTTATTGTTGCCGAGAACAGGGTGGTTCTCATCAGTCTCATTTAATCCCAACCGTTTCAGCTGACGCCAAAGGTCCTCTGAAACGTATTTGTCAAAAATCAGTAATATCAAACGATAAAACCTCCTGACTACTGTGGGAAAAAGAACCAGCAATGCCTACCTTCAGAGATCTTGCCACCAGCGACATGAACAATGCTTATGACAACAAAAGCAAACCCAGACACATGGGCACGCTCCGTATCCTCGACATACTTGCTGTACACCTCAGGGTCCAGCTTACTTACCAGGACGTAGCTCTTTGCATCCTGATTACCTAAACACAGCTCGAGGTCATTCTTAAGCTCAGCCACTTTCTACCTTACTACATCATCAGCAAAGATCCAGGCTGCCGTGTGGGCGACGACATTGCAAGATCTAAAGAAGAAGAAAAGCAAGCTTACTGGGCTGCTGGGAGGAGGGGCGTCCGGAGCGGGTGGACGTGGCGCGGGTCCTCTGGAGCTCCCTCATCTCATAGCCGAAGGTTGCGGCAAGCCTGTCCCCAGCTTCCTTGATGACGAGCGCAGGGAGCGCTCGCTGGCGGTAGTTCTTGGTGATGATCTGGGTGAGCTCCTCCCGCTTGATGGGGCAGCCGGAGTTCTGGTGCGTCTTGAAGAGCGCGTAGCGCATTACCTCGGCCACCAACTTGTCCTTCTCCTGCAGGGCCCGGTTTGGGCGGATAAAAACGTCGAACACCTTGCGTGCGGAGGTCGAACTGGGAAACGGGGAGGAGCAGGGTGTGGCGTACCTCCGTGGAGATGTCGATCTGGGCGAGTTCGTCGCTGGTCGCCATGCGATCCAAGAACTGTATGACGGAGAGGAGAGCGGGAGGGATTGCGGCGATTTGGGGCGGAGCAGAAGAACCCTAGGGTCGCAGTAAGCGGTTTGTTTTCGTGGTAGAGCGGCGCGAGGGAGACACGGCGGGAAACTGAACCGAGCGGATGGAGGGAGCGGAGACGCGCCCGCGCCCGCGCCTTTTTTTTTTAGGGAAGGCCGGCTAGCTTTATTGCAACTTAAACAGGTAAAACATCATCCACAAGTCTAGAGACTAGACAGCCCGGCGGCTCGTCTGTCCAACTACTAAAAATCTTATTACAAAAACTATGTCTAGCTAGCACATGTGCCGCATCATTACACACCCGAGAGCAATGATTAAAATTGACCTTCCCAATAGACGTAGCCGCATCCACACACTCCGCAAAAATAGCCGCAGCAGCGTCCCACCATCTTGTTTGTCCAGAACAGTAATCAATCACCATGAGTGAGTCAGACTCTGCTTCAACTCGAGGAAAGCCCAGAGTATTAGCAAACACTAATCCATCTCGCATAGCCAATGCTTCTGTAGTCACCACATCCGCTGCAAGAGGAATATAGCGACATTGTGCAGCCAAGAAATTTCCTTTAGGATCTCTGATGACCGCCGCCGTAGCTCCAGTTCCCTCGTCCAGATTAAAAGATGCATCAACGTTAACTTTTACAAATTTGGGCTATGGTTTTCTCCATCTTTGCTCCTGTATAACACGATTCTTGGGGTTCATCTGTTGAAAGTTATTAGCTATAGCAAGGACAGAGAGGGGCCATCTCATCGAAGGGGGTGGAGCTCCTCCATGCGTTAGCTCACGCCGAACCCACCATAGATACCAGAATCCAACAGCCGGCACCTGCTTCACATCAAGACTAGGTTTGAGAGGGAGTGGTCTGTCCTCTGCCAACAGAAGGTGTTCCAAAATGATAGACCCCGACCGGTCCACTGTCATAGCTTCTTCAATGATATCAACAATGCCTAATCTTTGCCAGAGCTCATGTGCATGTGTACATTCAAAGAATAGGTGGCGCACATCTTCCGCAGCCTGATGGCATATCGGACAGGATCCATTAGAGCCTACATGTCTGTTTGCAAGTATTGACTTCAAGGGAATTATTCCGTGGAGAGCGCGCCAACAAAAAATCTGCACCTTACGTGGGACTTGCAATTTCCAGACTTTACTCCAGATTTCCGCTGATCTTGAGCCAGACGGACGTGCCAAGACATTTGCATGCTGCCGGTAAATCTGAAACCATTGTATGTGGTAAGCCGATCTAACTGAAAACACCCCTCTCCGATCGGGATTCCAAGCAATAAAGTCCTCAAACACTGCAGTATTCAAGGGGATTTGCAAGATCCTTCGGACATCAACAGGATTGAATATAGAGCGGATTAGTGGTTCATCCCATGCATCGGTGTAGGGATCAATCAAATCACTAACCGTAGAGAGAATAGACGGTCCTCTGCTTGAGATTACCCTCCTGTCAGGACTCGATGGTACCCAAGGGTCAGTCCATATCTTGACATTTTCGCCTGTTCCTATTCGCCAGATATATCCCAATTTAAAAGTTTCTAATCCTTTCATTATACTCTGCCAAGTGAAGGAAGCTCCACTTTTTAAAGTTGCTTGGAGTAGACTTCCATTTTCGCCCGCGCCTTAATGGTGTGTTGCCCAAAAGTTCTTGCAATAGACGTACTCCGATTTAGGGGCTCTCTCAATAAACGGGTCTAAGAACATCTTTAGCACATACCGTAAAACTTCAAGGAAGTGCGTTATACGGGACATGTCAAAAAATTGGCCCGATCAGATCGCGAAAAAGGGTCTGGCCCGTAAAAATTTTAGAGGCTCGTAAACCACCCGTGTTTCCTCTATATATTCGGGCGGCGACGCTTTTTAGGGCTCCCGTCCCACATATCTCGAACCCTCCTCCGCCACGAACCTTCTCCCTCCGACGAGAAACCAATTCCCCTCCGGTAGCCATTTGGCGCATCCGGCCACCCAATCTCTCCGGCGATGTGTACCGTGGGTGCAGGGCGTGGCGGCGGCTACGGTTTATTCGGTCGTCGCGGTCGTGCGCAAATATGAAATACGGTTATTTAAATAGTGACAGTTATTTGCAATGGCATATGATTAACAGTAGCATCTATTGTGTTATAATTGGCACTACATTGACAGTATGAAAGTACCCTTAAGTAAGTAGCATCACATCACATCAACACTGCCACTAGATTAAGACTAGCCAAAGTGGGAGTAACTTTAGCAGTAACAGCGAGTCCAACTCAGCAAATTTGCTTATGTGGCAATGAGTTAATGAGGAGAGAGGTAGTTTGAGTAACTTAGCTAGTTACTGTAACATCACATGTCCCAATGCAATATGAGTCTATAACCTAATAAATGAAGCTTTGCATGTCACATGTCTGCATTTGTCCCATTTTTTATCTCCTCGGCGACATTTTCCTATGTGAGCACAGGAAATCTAGACCTGCTCGTTCTCATTTGCGTTGTCCCCCAACACCCCTCACTGTCTTTCCTTTTTCGACCAAGAGACGGGTCCACTTCCCCCACCCTTCGCCATCCACCACGCTTTCTTCACCTTTTCAGCCAAGAGACCGGTTGGGTAGCCAGTATCTACTACTTTCCCCCGTTTCCTCTTTGAAGCAAGTCCTAGATTCATGCTACAGCTTTCCCACTTTCTTCTCGGTTTGAACCAACTCTTAGATTCGACTGTATGAACTAGCTTTACCTCTAATAATAGTAAAAGTCTTGGTGGCTTTGAAACAGTCGACGAAAGTAGAAAAAGATCCACACACAGCCACGTGGGAGCTGGAGCAGTAGAGCAAGGCAGGTTTCGAAGGAATATATGCCTGAGGGTCGTCGACATGTGGCAAAGACGGCGTCGGGAGGCCGCATCTTGGCCACAATACCGCAGGGAGGAAGAAGGGGTCGGAGGCCGTCCCGAGCCGGCGCTGTCTCGGAGAGAACGGCACGGCCGCCGATTGGGACGCGCGGGCAGCTGTTGGTCTCCTTCCTCGCCGCCGATGACCGTGTGAACGATGCACCTACACCCCTGCCACCGTCGAGGTGGTCCGGCCGGATTTGCGACCTGCCGTGAGCAGAGAGAGAGTGTGGCCACCTATGTCTTGCTTAGATCTGGAGAGCATGAGAGAGTGAAAGAGAGGAACCCGAGTAAAGCAAGCGCTGAGGCTCCTGCTTATATATATAGTGGAGTGATTTTGTTGTACCAGCCGTTATTAAATTGAATACGCGCAAACCACTATTTTCATTGAAAGTTCAAGTAAAAATAAAACTCGATCAATAACGTGCCACCGCGTCCAGGACGCACAATACTATATCATTCACGTGCGGTCCCCGACCCTCCATCAAGTTGAAAACTAGAGTAGTCAAAAATGTCAATTGGGATGCCTCTTTGTAAACAAATCCGCTCCTAGCTTAAAAAATGTGCTCCTACGTGTACCCGCGAGTGGGTGTGAGAGAACTAGTGCGTGCGTGCACCGCTTCTCTTCGTGAGAGTACAATATACTACACCCAAAGAACGTTCGCCACAAGAGTAATAATAAAAGTGTGTGACGTGTGAGTTAAAATAAAAGGTGCACGACGTCTTCTATTTTTTAGAAGTTCTGACGGTAGGGTGTGAATAGCACATATGTGTGTGACGTCTACCTACAGATAGACGGTGGGTGCGAGAGGACTCGTGAGGGTGCATGTGTGTGTGTGTGTGTGAGAGGAGGCACGTATCAATGCAATGCATGTGTCCGTAAATCATATCTGACAAACGTTCGCCAAAAGCCGTTTCTTGACGAACGCCGTAAAAACCGTTAGATCGGCATCTGACAATGCCAGTTTTGCCATGTCATTTAACAGAACAGCCACTCCTCCGACACACAAATCTTCCACGTGAGTGTTAGCAACTGCCGTATGCTCCTCCTTCCGTTCCAAAATGTAGTGCATATAGCTTTATTGAAAATTCGAACCTCGCAAACTTTTACCGATTTTTCGTATACCAAAATGCACATATAGAATACCCAGTATATATCATTTCATTCATCTTCGAGAGGTAACTATAAAGATGGGGGAGGAGTGTACAAAGAAAGACCGTCGTATGACCTGCAACAATTTCAACCATCCTTCGGTGTGGAGGAATATCATAGAAACTCTATATGATATGATTTTTATAGGATTTTTTCCTTTAGAGCCAATTGGTTCATAGGAATAGATTCATATACTCCACATTTCAAAGGAAAATAAACATGATATCATTTTTATAGCTTTAGAGCCACTTGGTTCATATGAATGGATTCCTATACTCCCACAATTTCAAAGGAAAAAAACATTAGCGTATATTCAATAGAAAAGTTCCTATGATGTGAACCAAATGACATCTCTTTTCTAATCCCTCCTCATAGGAATTGAGATACATGTCATCTCTAGATTCAATAGAAAAGTTCCTATGATGCGAACCAAATGACATCTCTTTTCCAATCCCTACTCATAGGAATTGAGAGACATGTCATCTCTTTTCCTACAACTTCCATGTATACATCTTCTCTATTCCTAAATAGCTAGTACGACCCATTAGTAGCTTTTTTCGTGGACATGCAACTATGGCACAAGAACACATCATGCATGCAAGTCATAAATCACATTGTTTTTGTACTCTATGCATGCAAGCACGACATCATCAATTCGTGCATGTTACTCATAAGTTATTTCTTGCATTAGATTTTGTATTGACAATGTATGTGTTGGTCACGTGCACACATATGTAGTTCACATTCACATTTTTGTTAGAAATGTCATTCTTTTAACTGCAATTCATTTTTTCTCTTTGTATTACATTTTCATTTTAAGCATACATTCACTTATCATTAGTTATAGATGTTTTTGGAGGAACTTTTATGCATTATTTTGAGTAACAAATTTCACGCGGCCGCGGGTACATCAAAATGCGGGGCCCATGCGTCATTGCCTTTCGGTCGAACCTGCGTCCACAATTTTTTGTACTACGTATATCTCCATTGGTCCCCGAACCCAAAATGCTGCCTCGTTCCCGTAAAACCAAGCGGCCCACCCATGTTAAGGCGTCGACTTGAACTCAATCCCTCTCCCGTTTACTAAGCCATGGCCCCGCACGCCATAGTACTCCTACAAACCCTACCCGCCGCATGCATCATCGGTTTTCTTCAAGAGAACGAGGGAGAAGCGGATTTGTAGTGGAGGCTCCTACCCTAGGGTGCCCTAGGTAGCTACCGCACACATCATTGGTTTTCTCTTTTCTTTATGCTCTTGCGCCCTAGAGTGAAATGATGGTTGCTTCGTCCGTCCAACTTAATGCGGGAAAGGTAGGGCTTTGTGATTTGACCCCTCATCGCTCATTTACTACTACTACAACGCTACGACCGGGGTGCCTCCAAGTCGAACCGCTGCTCCGAACTGTAATTTGGTGCATGGCACGTGGAACAAGACGGTGGATGAGCCACATGTCGGCCAAAGGGGTCCTGTTAAGTGTTTCGCCATTTCGTGTGTGGACTGACCCTGCTTGAGTTGCTACGCCAACACGACAGGAGCAACCTACCACTTGGTTTTGCTCCTTGGTGAATCCCGACTATATTGATCTAAAAAGATACTACTCCCTCCGTCTCGTTTATAGGGCGTGCACGTCGTTCTAGGTCATCCATTTGACTAACTAAATATGAGTTACTATGTCACAAAAAGTATGTCATTGGATTCTTAAGCGGATGTAGTTTCTAAACATATATTGTTCATCACATATATAGCTAGTTAAATTCTCAACCCAGAACGACGTGCGTGCCCTGTAAACCGAGATGGAGGAAGTAGTAAAAATGATGTGATTTTACCGAGCGGTGGGCGGGGGAGCATGGCCTGTCATGCGGTCCTACGTGTCATGATGTACCAAGGCGATGCGCGTCCCTCTTGAGGCAGAACAATGGCAAAGAGGATTCAGCGAAGTGTGAAATAATGGTTGCTTCGTCCGTCTGGGAAGGTGCGGCATTGTGATTTGACATCTCATTGCTCATTACTACTACTGGGGCGCTACACTGGGGTGCGTTCCCCCTGCTGTTCTGCACTGTTATTTGGTGCATGATACGTCGACCCGTTTGCTATACGTCCCACATGTCGGCGAGAGGAAGTACAGAATTCATGAAAGCAAGCGTCTCCACTCTTTTAGTATGACGGAGGAGTACAAGACACGGCTTGGTTTTTGCTGCTTCGCGCGATCCATCGATACAAACCCGGACTAAAAAAGGCGAGGGCGGGTCTTTTCCCGCGCGGCAGGCAGGGGAGTTTGGCATAGTCTGTTCGAGGCAACGAGGCAGGAAGGGAAACAAGCAAATAAAGGTCGAGCGACTTAGTTTTGGGAAAATCTGATTTTACGGAGCACGTACCCACTTTGGAGGTAGTACTACTTACTACTCCATCCTTTCCGGTTTATAGGGCTCATCTAAAAAAATTGTTTTTCCGTTTTATAAGTCTCAATTCTACTAGTAGTACCATCACATGTTTGGATTTTGAGGTGCATTAAATCACCCGATGCAAGCAGTATCAAGTGAAAGCTCGCCGATGCATGTAGAAGTTCATGGAAATTTAGTGGTCATGCATGCATTCATTGTAATTAATGCAACAGTAAACATAACTTCTTGAGAAAAACGAGCGTACTAATTACTTGTGCAAACTACAAAATTAATTCCACCACTCACCGTCTACCTTGGTTGTAGAGATTTTGAAATTGAGCCATAAACCGGAAAGGAGGGAGTAGTAACATAGCCTAGGGTAGCTTGCTGCACCACGGGCTCCAAGGAAATTGTTGTAGTACTACTCCTACGTACCACTGTACTACTCCTACTACTAAAAAACATATATTTCAAACAATATGATAATCTCTCTAACCAAGGTAGGGACGAGGAGTAACGGAGGGAGTAGTAAAATTTTCTCCTCGTCCTGTGAGCCACCGCGTGCATGGGCGAGGGAGCGGGCGTAGGCGTAGTAAGCAAGCTTCTCCTCGTCCTGCGACTCTGTGAGCCACCACGCCCGTGGGCGGGGGGAGACGGCATACTAAGCAAGCTTCTCCTCGTTCTGCGAGTTGATGGGACACATGAAAAGTAATACGTACAGAGCATCTCCAGTGTATAGAGCCTTGCCTCTAAGGTAGGCCCCACATGGTTTGTCTGTTATCAAATGAAAAAAACATAATGTATAGAGACTCTAACCAGCCTCTAAGGTGGGCCCTAGCAGAAATTTAAAAAGTATTGATTAGCAACACATTTGTCCAATAAGTACTATTTCTCTTGTACTCCTACTTTCTTATGGTTCCTAAGGCTGACAATTGGGACCAGATGGATTGTTACATTGTTAGAGGCAGCCTCTAAGGTTAGACGCGATGCTAGCCAATTTTTTGTTAGAGGCAGTTCATGCAATGTATAGAGGGCCGCCTCTAAGAGGAGAGAGGGCTTAGAGGAAACAAAAGGCATACATTGTGGATGCCCTAAGTGCCTACTTTCCGGTCCATATGACTCAATTTAAAATCCACAATGCATCCATAATAGATGTTGGGTGGTGGAATAAGTTTGTTACTTCCATAGTTCGCAAAAGTACTGAGCATGTGAGATGGTGAACACAGGGAGTACGATACCATTAATACTACAGTTCTTTTGGAAGGGTTGTAGTAGTCCCTCCCATTCACATGTTCACAATTCAAGCTTCAATAAAAACGTTGCACGCAAGGACTAAGAGAAACCTCAGTAATGCATGTACTCCCTCAATCCATATAGGGTATAAAATGCGTTTTGGAGGCTAACTTTCACCACATGTTACAGAAATAATATGACATCCAACTGACACAAATCTTACCATCAAATATGTACGTGGTCATTATACTGCTAACACATGCATGTGTTGCAATAAGTACGTAGATACTGTAGTAAACACTCACTATCTAGTAGTACTAGTAGTACGCTACACCACCACCACCACCACTACTACTCTACTACTACTACTACTACTACTACTACTACTACTACTAGCTGTGCTTTTTTTCCCACCACGCCGCCCGAGCCGGCTGCAGACCGATCGGCGACCCGCAAATTACGCCATCCAACCATAGCCGCACACATTCTGACAACAACTCAACCAACCGGATGAAATTCATACAAACACGGCGATATTTCATATAAACAATGACGGAATTCATATAAAATGCCGGATTTTCATACAAACATGACGGATTTCATTACATTCAAATCAACTAAGCGGTGCTAGTCCTGAACAACACATGTATAATAATACCTAGCCTAAATGGTCGCCCACCGATCCATTTGTCTTCCTCATGTCTGGCAGCACGATCACCGGACTGCCGGGAGCCCCGGAGGTATATGCTTCAGCGAGAAGGACGACTCGCTTTCCCACTGCTCAACTGACATCGTTGGCTGATGCCCAAGATGGAAGCTGAAGGGGGCTTCTCTGCTTTCATGGAGGCCATGCGGGGTCGACGAAGGTCCTCGCAACAAAAGGATCCGGCAAGACACCTCCTGTGTACGCCGGCATCGCCTCGGCGGTGGCCTTCATGGGATCCAAGCGGCGGCGGCCTCCCGTGTTCTACTTCTCCTCGATGATGGCGGCGGACACGGAGGCGCTGGCCACCGATTCGTCGCTCTCCGCGCACCCGGCTTCTGTCTCTGCTTGCATGGCACGGCCACAGGTACGGGAGTCTCGGCCACAGAAACGGGAGACACGGTCGCACACACGGGAGGCGCGGTACAAGGCGACGGCGTGGACAGCAGCGATGACGCCCGTGCTCCCCGCCGACTCGCCGCTCCTTGATACGTCTCCGTCGTATCTATAATTTTTGATTGTTCCATGCCAATATTATACAACTTTCATACACTTTTGGCAACTTTTTATACTATTTTTGGGACTAACATATTGATCCAGTGCCCAGTGCCAGTTCCTGTTTGTTGCATGTTTTATGTTTCGCAGAAACCCCATATCAAACGGAATCCAAACGGGATAAAAACGGACGGAGAATATTTTTGGAATATTTGGAGAATTCCAGAAGAAGAATCAACGCGAGACGGTGCCCGAGGGGGGCACGAGGCAGGGGGGGCGCCCCACCCCCCTGGGCGCGCCCCTGACCCTCGTGGGCCCCCCGTAAGGCGGTTGCTGCTCTACTTTGGACGCAAGAAAACTAATTTTCGGAGAAAAATCTGGGTGAAGTTTTCAATCCAATCGGAGTTACGGATCTCCATATATACACGAAACGGTGAAAGGGCAGCAGAGGGAACGCAGAAACAGAGAGAGACAGAGAGACAGATCCAATCTCGGAGGGGCTCTCGCCCCTCCCACGCCATGGAGACCATGGACCAGAGGGGAAACCCTTCTCCCATCTAGGGAGAAGGTCAAGGAAGAAGAAGAAGGAGGGGGGCTCTCTCCCCCTCGCTTCCGGTGGCGCCGGAGTGCCACCGGGGGCCATCATCATCACCGCAATCTTCACCAACACCTCCACCATCTTCACCAACATCTCCATCACCTTCCCCCCTCTATCTACCTCGGTCCACTCTCCCGCAACCCACTGTACCCTCTACTTGAACATGGTGCTTTATGCTTCATATTATTATCCAATGATGTGTTGCCATCCTATGATGTCTGAGTAGATTTTCGTTGTCCTATCGGTGGTTGATGAATTGATATGATTGATTTAATTTGCTTGTGGTTATGTTGCTGTCCTTTGGCGCCCATCATATGAGCGCGCGCGTGGATCACACCATAGGGTTAGTTGTATGTTGATAGGACTATGTATTGGAGGGCAAGAGTGACAAAAGCTTCAACCTAGCATAGAAATTGATGCATACGGGATTGAAGGGGGACCAGTATAACTTAATGCTATGGTTGGGTTTTACCTTAATGAACATTAGTAGTTGCGGACGCTTGGTAATAGTTCCAATCTTAAGTGCATAGAATTCCAAGTAAGGGATGACATGCTAGCAGTGGCCTCTCCCACATAAAACTTGCTATCGGTCTAGTAAAGTAGTCAATTGCTTAGGGACAATTTCGCAACTCCTACCACCACTTTTTCACACTCGCTATTTTTACTTTATTATGTCTTCATCTAAACAGCCCCTAGTTTTTATTTACATGCTATTTATATTCTTGCAAACCTATCCAACAACACCTACAAAGTACTTCTAGTTTTATACTTTTTTTAGGTAAAGCAAACGTCAAGCGTGCGTAGAGTTGTATCGGTGGTCGATAGAACTTGAGGGAATATTTGTTCTACCTTTAGCTCCTCGTTGGGTTCGACACTCTTACTTATCGAAAGAGGCTACAATTGATCCCCTATACTTGTGGGTTATCAAGACCTTTTTCTGGCGCCGCTGCCGGGGAGTCATAGCGTGGGGTGAATATTCTCGTGTGTGCTTGTTTGCTTTATCACTAAGTAATTTTTTATTTTGCTGTTCTTAGTTGTTTTCTATCCTTATTTATGGGTAGGAAACGTAAAATACCAAAAAAAATAGTTGTACCTACTGAACCAATGGTTGAAGAACCACTCAAAATCTATCACACTCCTGAAGCTTTTTACTTGGATCATCTTCGATCCCTATGTGCTCGTGCTGAAACCCCAACTAGCTTAGTTGAGGGCAAATCTTTAGATGAGCATGCTTGTTATGTGCGACACCGCATATCTGAAAGAGGGAAACTTTTACTGGGTCAAATTCATCGTTTGCAATGTTATGCTTGGAATTTATGTGAAATATATGATGTTACTTGTTGTTCTGAAAACCCTAAGAAACACCTTCCCTACCAATGTGAGTTTAGTGATAATGGAATCATATCTTTATATTCTAAGGGTGTTTATAATTACTATGATGTTCAACAAATTGAAGAATTTGTTGCTTTTAAGGGTGCTTATGAAATTGCTTCTTTGATTGAAAAGTATGATGCTACTCTTTACAAATCTGAAAATTTTGCCATACTTGAATATTGTTATAAGAATTATGCTTCTAATGCCTATGTTAAACCATATATCGAGGTCTCCTCCGCTGTCCAAGAAGAGACTAATATTTTGCAGGAGTCTATGGAAGAAGAAATTGATGAAACTGTGAGCTCATTGGATGAAAAAGTTGAGGAGGAGAGCAAAGAACAAAAGGAGGAAGAGCGGATTGATCACCCGTGCCCACCTTCTAATGAGAGTAACTCTTTATCCCATACATTGTTTAATTTCCCTTCATGCTTACCGAAGGATGATTGCTACGATGATTGTTATGATCCCGTTGATTCTCTTGAAATATCCCTTTTTGATGAAGCTTGCTATGCTTGTGGCCAAGATGCCAATATGAATTATGCTTATGGAGATCAACTTGCTATAGTTCCTTATGTTAAACATGAAATTGTTGCTATTGCACCCACGCATGATAGTCCTATTATCCTTTTGAATTCTCCCGACTACACTATATCGGAGAAGTTTGCTCTTATTAAGGATTATATTGATGGGTTGCCTTTTACCGTTGCACATGATGATTTTGATAGATATAATATGCATGTGCTTGCTGCTCCTACTTGCAATTATTATGAGAGAGGAACTATATCTCCACCTCTCTATGTTTCCAACACGATAGAATTGCAAGAAACTGTTTATACTATGCATTGGCCTTTACTTTGTGTGCATGAATTGTTCTTTTATGACATGCCAATGCATAGGAAGAGAGTTAGGCTTCGTTATTGCTTGATATATGTTACTTTGTGCTCACTACTAAATTACAAATCATTGTTAGTTAAAAATTGGCTTTGATATACCTTGGGATCCGGGTGGATCCATTACTTGAGCACTATATGCCTAGCTTAATGGCTTTAAAGAAAGCGCTGCCAGGGAGACAACCCGGAAGTTTTAGAGAGTCATTTATTTCTGTTGTGTGCTTTTATATAGTTTAAAAACAAAAAAATAAAGAGGGGACCAAAACTTTTCAAAAAGAAAAGTGAAAGTGAGATAGACGAGCATTGTGAAAGTGGGGGACGTCCTTGAACTTTGTTCATGCCCATGGAAACTTTGTGAATCTTAATTACAGAAAATTTTCAACAAAAATAATTATCCCCTTGTACAATTCCATTGTATTATAAAAATAATGTGCCAAGGTTTGCCTTTAGGATGTTTACAATGCTTGTTGGTTTGTACGATGCAGGACAGAAACTTTGGCTGTAGTGCGCGATTTTACATTTTTTTACTGGAACATCAAATGGTTCTGAAACTTTTTGCACTGTCTTTCTATACAAATTGTTTATTTTTCCTAATTTTGGCAGAATTTTTCAAGCATCAGAAGTATGGTGAATGTTCAGATTATTACAGACTGTTCTGTTTTAGACAGATTCTGTTTTTGATGCATAGTTGCTTGTTTTGATGAAACTATCGATTTATATCAGTGGATTAAGCCATGGAAAAGTATATTACAATAGATATAATGCAAAAACAAAATATGAATTGGTTTGCAATAGTACTTAGAGTAGTGATTTGCTTTATTATACTAACGGATCTTACCGAGTTTTCTGTTGAAGTTTTGTGTGGATGAAGTGTTCGATGATTGAGAAGGTCTCGATGTGAGAAGAAGAAAGAGAGGCAAGAGCTCAAGCTTGGGGATGCCCCAGAAGGCATCCCATCTTTCTTCAACAAGTATCGGTATGTTTTCGGATTCGTTTCGTTCCTGCGATATGTGCAAATCTTGGAGTGTCTTTTGCATTTTGTTTTCGCTTTTCTTTTATGCACCATGCTGGTATGAGATAGTCCTTGGTTTATTTATAGAATGCTCTATGCACTTCACTTATATCTTTTGAGTATGGCTTTATAGAATGCTTCATGTGCTTCACTTATATCATTTGAAGTTTGGATTGCATGTTTATCTTCACATAGAAAACCGACATTTGTGGAATGCTCTTTTGCTTCACTTATATTTGTTAGAGCGTCGGCATATCTTTTGTAGAAAGAACTAAACTCTCTTGATTCACTTATATCTATTTAGAGAGATGACAGGAATTGGTCATTCACATGGTTAGTCATAAAATCCTACATAAAACTTGTAGATCACTGAATATGATATGTTTGATTCCTTGCAATAGTTTTGCGATATAAAGATGGTGATATTAGAGTCATGCTAGTGGGTAGTTGTGGATTGTAGAAATACTTGTGTTGAGGTTTGTGATTCCCGTAGCATGCACGTATGGTGAACCGTTATGTAACGAAGTCAGAGCATGAGGTATTTATTGATTGTCTTCCTTATGAGTGGCGGTCGGGGATGAGCGATGGTCTTTTCCTACCAATCTATCCCCCTAGGGGCATGCGTAGTAGTACTTTGCTTCGAGGGCTAATAAACTTTCGCAATAAGTATATGAGTTCTATATGACTAATGTGAGTCCATGGATTATACGCACTCTCACCCTTCCATCATTGCTAGCCTCTTCGGTACCGTGCATTGCCCTTTCTCACCTCTAGAGTTGGTGCAAACTTCGCCGGTACATCCAAACGCCGTGATACGATACACTCTATCACACATAAGCCTCATTATATCTTCCTCAAAATAGCCACCATACCTACCTATCATGGCATTTCCATAGCCATTCCGAGATATATTGCCATGCAACTTCCATCATCATCATATACATGACTTGAGCATTTATTGTCATATTTCTTTGCATGATCGTAAGATAGCTAGCATGATGTTTTCATGGCTTGTACGTTTTTTTATGTCATTGCTACGCTAGATCATTGCACATCCCGGTACACCGGCGGAGGCATTCATATAGAGTCATATCTTTGTTCTAGTAATGAGTTGTAATATTGAGTTGTAAGTAAATAAAAGTGTGATGATCATCATTAATAGAGCATTGCCCCAAAAAAAAAGAGGCCAAAGAAGCCTAAATAAAAAAGGGGGCCAAATAAGCCCATTCAAAAAAGAGAAAAAAAGAAAAAGGGGCAATGTTACTATCCTTTTACCACACTTGTGCTTCAAAGTAGCACCATGTTCTTCATATAGAGAGTCTCTTGAGTTATCACTTTCATATACTAGTGGGAATTTTCATTATAGAACTTGGCTTGTATATTCCGATGATGGGCTTCCTCAAATGCCCGAGGTCTTCATGAGCAAGCAAGTTGGATGCACGCCCACTTAGTTTTTAGTTTGAGCTTTCATATACTTATAGCTCTAGTGCATCCGTTGCATGTCAATCCCTACTCCTTGCATTGACATCAATTGATGAGCATCTCCATAGCCCGTTGATTAGCCGCGTTGATGTGAGACTTTTTTTTGTCTTCTCAACATAACCCCCATCATATTATTCTATTCCACCTATAGTGATATGTCCATGGCTTGCGCTCATGTATTGCGTGAGGGTTGAAAAAGCTGAAGAGCGTTAAAAAGTATGAACCAATTGCTCGGCTTGTCATCGGTGTTGTGCATGATGTGAATATTTTGTGTGGTGAAGATGGAGCATAGCCATACTATATGATTTTGTAGGGATAACTTTCTTTGGCCATGTTATTTTGAAAAGACATGATTGCTTTATTAGTTTGCTTGAAGTATTATTGTCTTAATGTCAAAAGATAGACTATTGCTTTGAATCACTCGTGTCTTAATATTCATGCCATGATTAGATACATGATCAAGATTATGCTAGGTAGCATTCCACATCAAAAATTATCTTTTTTATCATTTACCTACTCGAGGACGAGCAGGAATTAAGCTTGGGGATGCTGATACGTCTTCGTCGTATCTATAATTTTTTATTGTTCCATGCTAATATTATACAACTTTCATACACTTTTGGCAACTTTTTATACTATTTTTGGGACTAACATATTGATCCAGTGCCCAGTGCCAGTTCCTGTTTGTTGCATGTTTTATGTTTCGCAGAAACCCCATATCAAACGGAATCCAAACGGGATAAAAACGGACGGAGAATATTTTTGGAATATTTGGAGAATTCCGGAAGAAGATTCAACGCGAGACGGTGCCCGAGGGGGGGGCACGAGGCAGGGGGCGCGCCCCACCCCCTGGGCGCGCCCCTCACCCTCGTGGCCCCCCGTAAGGCAGTTGCTGCTCTACTTTGGATGCAAGAAAACTAATTTTCGGAGAAAAATCTGGGCGAATGTTTCAATCCAACCGGAGTTACGGATCTCCATATATACACGAAACGGTGAAAGGGCAGCAGAGGGAACGCAGAAACAGTTAGAGATAGAGAGACAGATCCAATCTCGGAGGGGCTCTCGCCCCTCCCACGCCATGGAGACCATGGACCAGAGGGGAAACCCTTCTCCCATCTAGGGAGAAGGTCAAGGAAGAAGAAGAAGGAGGGGCTCTCTCTCCCCCTCGCTTCTGGTGGCGCTGGAGTGCCACCGGGGGCCATCATCATCACCGCAATCTTCACCAACATCTCCGCCATCTTCACCAACATCTCCATCACCTTCCCCCTCTATCTACAACGGTCCACTCTCCCGCAACCCACTGTACCCTCTACTTGAACATGGTGCTTTATGCTTCATATTATTATCCAATGATGTGTTGCCATCCTATGATGTCTGAGTAGATTTTCGTTGTCCTATCGGTGGTTGATGAATTGCTATGATTGATTTAATTTGCTTGTGGTTATGTTGCTGTCCTTTGGTGCCCATCATATGAGCGCGCGTGTGGATCACACCATAGGGTTAGTTGTATGTTGATAGGACTATGTATTGGAGGGCAAGAGTGACAGAAGCTTCAACCTAGCATAGAAAATGATGCATACGGGATTGAAGGGGGACCAGTATAACTTAATGCTATGGTTGGGTTTTACCTTAATGAACGTTAGTAGTTGCGGACGCTTGGTAATAGTTCCAATCATAAGTTCATAGAATTCCAAGTAAGGGATGACATGCTAGCAGTGGCCTCTCCCACATAAAACTTGCTATCGGTCTAGTAAAGTAGTCAATTGCTTAGGGACAATTTTGCAACTCCTACCACCACTTTTCCACACTCGCTATTTTTACTTTATTGTGTTTTCATCTAAACAGCCCCTAGTTTTTATTTACATGCTATTTATATTCTTGCAAACCTATCCAACAACACCTACAAAGTACTTCTAGTTTTATACTTTTTTTAGGTAAAGCGAACGTCAAGCGTGCGTAGAGTTGTATCGGTGGTCGATAGAACTTGAGGGAATATTTGTTCTACCTTTAGCTCCTCGTTGGGTTCGACACTCTTACTTATCGAAAGAGGCTACAATTGATCCCCTATACTTGTGGGTTATCACTCCTCGTCGAGCTGGCCTGGAGCGGCGAGTTGCTGACCCGCGCGCCGGCTTGGGGCGGCAACTGGCTCCGTCAGGCGAGGGGAGGGAGGTGGATCAGCGAGCTGCATAGCTCGTATCCGGCGGGCTCGACAGGCCACCCAGCCGGCTTGGATGCCAGATAACTACTTAAGAGTGGACAAAATGGTGAAGGAGATAGGGGAGCGGCGGAGGTGTGTGATTCTTGGCCGGCGTCTAGCCTCGTTTAAATAGGAGACTAAATAGACAGCGGACGGGAGGAGCTCGGCCGGCGTTGCGTTTAATGTCAGCCCGGTCATGAACTGACGTGTGTCCAGAGTGGGTTTCTCGGCTTCCACACGGGTTTCATGGAGGCGTTTGAATACGGCAAGGAGGCATGTTCAGCCGGGCGTGCAGCGAGCGGCGCCCTTGACTCTGACGTAGACACCGCGCCATTCTTCCACTAACGTGTGGGCTCGTTGGGTACCTGGCCTACATGTCAGTGACCCAACGCAGGCAGTGCACGACAGAGGAACTTTTGGTGGGCCAGGGCGGTTAGAAGCGGGCATTTCATAAACCGATGATAGTTCATTGAGTGTGACATCATCTATTTCATGTAGATAAGCCTACTATATAATGTAAGAGAATTTTAAAATTTTCATATATACGTTGATAGCCCGTTCGATACGTTGTGATTCATAAAGACCGCTGCAAACATCAATGTTCTGCTTATCACAGATAAGATTGATTAATACCCGTAACAGTCCATGTCCTTAACAAAGGGTGCATGCACGTATAGGTTGAGCGTGTGTCTTGTGTCGTGTGCTATGTGCATGCAGGCGTGCGAGTGTTGCGTGCGTGCATGTGTACGTTTTGGTGTTGCATGCATGTGTGCGGGCGTGTGTGTGTTCGTGAGTGCATGTGTACGTGTCAGTGTTGCACGCCTGCATGCGTGCGTGTGTTCTGCGAGTGTTGCGTGCGTGCATGTGTATGTGCGGGGTGAGGCTACACGTTAGTCGACTGACTTTTTCATCTCTGGTCAGTCGATTTTCCAGCCGTTGGATAAATCAAGGGCCTGCAGTTCATCTTCAACCTCCACCCCCCTGAGCCGCCAGTCACCACTGGGCGAACCGCCAGCCCCCGTCGTCCCGCCCGCCTCGAAACCACTCCCCATCACCGGTCCGCCGCTGCCCCGCCATCCCTCTAGCCCCCCCCCGCGCCCAGCTTTTTCTCTAGCGATCCCCACGCCACCGCGCCTCGCCCGCCCTAAACCCTAAGATAGATAGAGGGGTACCTCTCCGGCGAGCCCCCGTCCCCACTGCGGCTGGTTCTTCCTTAACTCCGGCGAGCCCCCCACCCCCTGAAACTTGACTGACCCAAAAGTCGATTCAGTCGACTGAAGTGTAGCTAAATCGGTACGTGTGAGTATTGCATTCATGCATGCGGGCATTGCGGGCGTGTTTGTGCGCATGTGTGATGAGTTTGTATTTACCACAGTGGCTCGTGCGTGCGTGCAATTAAAACGGCCGGCTCAGCATATCATCACAAGGTGATCCTTGTCCGATGTGGTTAGGGGGCGCGGGCTGCCAACCAGAGGTCTCACGACTTCGAATCACCACCGACCACTAATTTATTATGATCTATGTCTTTCATATACACGCTGACGGGTGGGCCCTATGGTAATGTGCGCTGCTGAATGTGGACCGTTTGACTGGTATACCTTCAAGCACTCACCTCCCCGGCAACGGCGCCAGAAAAGAGCTTGATGTCTACTACGCAACCTTCTTCTTGTAGACGTTGTTGGGCCTCCAAGTGCAGAGGTTTGTAGGACAGTAGCAAATTTCCCTCAAGTGGATGACCTAAGGTTTATCAATCCGTGGGAGGCGTAGGATGAAGATGGTCTCTCTCAAACAACCCTGCAACCAAATAACAAAGAGTCTCTTGTGTCCCCAACACACCCAATACAATGGTAAATTGTATAGGTGCACTAGTTTAGCGAAGAGATGATGATACAAGTGCAATATGGATAGTAGATATAGGTTTTTGTAATCTGAAAATATAAAAACAGCAAGGTAACTAATGATAAAAGTGAGCACAAACGGTATTGCAATGCTTCGAAACAAGGCCTAGGGTTCGTACTTTCACTAGTGCAAGTTCTCTCAACAATAATAACATAACTGGATCATATAACTATCCCTCAACATGCAACAAAGAGTCACTCCAAAGTCACTAATAGCGGAGAACAAACGAAGAGATTATTGTAGGGTACAAAACCACCTCAAAGTTATTCTTTCGGATCGATCTATTCAAGAGTACGTAGTAAAATAACACGAAGCTATTCTTTCCGTTCGATCTATCCTAGAGTTCGTACTAGAATAACACCTTAAGATACAAATCAACCAAAACCCTAATGTCACCTAGATACTCCAATGTCACCTCAAGTATCCGTGGGTATGATTATACGATATGCATCACACAATCTCAGATTCATCTATTCAAACCAACACAAAGTACTTCAAAAGAGTGCCCCAAAGTTTCTACCAGAGAGTCAAGACGAAAACGTGTGCCAACCCCTATGCATAAGTTCACAAGGTCACTGAACCCGCAAGTTGATCACCAAAACATACATCAAGTAGATCACGTGAATATCCCATTGTCACCACAGATAAGCACATGCAAGACATACATCAAGTGTTCTCAAATCCTTAAAGACTCAATCCGATAAGATAATTTCAAAGGGAAAACTCAATCCATTACAAGAGAGTAGAGGGGGAGAAACATCATAAGATCCAACTATAATAGCAAAGCTCGCGATACATCAAGATCGTGCCACATCAAGAACACGAGAGAGAGAGATCAAACACATAGCTACTGGTACATACCCTCAGCCCTGAGGGTGAACTACTCCCTCCTCATCATGGAGAGCGCCGGGATGATGAAGATGGCCACCGGTGAGGGATCCCCCCTCCGGCAGGGTGCCGGAACAGGGTCCCGATTGGTTTTTGGTGGCTACAGAGGCTTGCGGCGGCGGAACTCCTAATCTATTCTGTTCCCCGAAGTTTTTAGGGTATATGGATATATATAGGCGAAAAAAGTCGGTCAGGGGAGCCACGAGGGGCCCACGAGGGTGGGGGCGCGCCCAGGGGGCAGGCGCGCCTCCCTGCCTCGTGGCCACCTCGAAGCTTCCTTGACTTCAACTCCAAGTCTCCTGGATCACGTTCGTTCCAAAAATCACGCTCCTGAAGGTTTCATTCCGTTTGGACTCCGTTTGATATTCCTTTTCTGCGAAACACTGAAACAAGGGGAAAAAGAGAAACTGGCACTGGGCTCTGGGTTAATAGGTTAGTCCCAAAAATAATATAAAAGTGTTTAATAAAGCCCATAAACATCCAAAACAGATAATATAATAGCATGAATACTTCATAAATTATAGATACGTTGGAGACGTATCAGCATCCCCAACCTTAATTCCTGCTCGTCCTTGAGTAGGTAAATGATAAAAGAAATAATTTATGAAGTGTGAATGCTAGCAGGTGCACAAGTTTGATCAATGATAATTTCAATCACCTTTTCTAGCATCCTTATATATCATAACAGTAGCTCATCTCATAAGGCTTCTCATGATCAAGTAACAAGCTATTCACATGTTAAAGTATAGATCATAAACTTTCTTGAAAACTAACAAACTGTGTTATCAGTCATAAAACAATTACAATTCATCTTATTTTCAGGAAGAGTCTATGTCAGAGCTTTGATTTAGCAAACTCCACATACTCAACTATCATTTAGTCTTTCACAATTGCTAACACTCACGCGATATTTATGGGTTCAAAGTTTTAATCAGACACAGAGAAAGATAGGGGCTTATAGATTCGCCTCCCAACCTTTTACCTCAAGGGTAATGTCAACAATAATAGTTCATGATGCCTTACGTCCAATTGGATATATATATCAGAATCTTTCAAACACAATGTGCTTGCCAAAGGATAAAATGTAAAAAGGAAAGGTGAAGATCACCATGACTCTTGCATAAGGTAAAAGACAATAATAAAAGATAGGCCCTTCGCAGAGGGAAGCAGAGGCTGCCATGCGCTTTTATAGTTGGATGCACAAAATCTTAATGCGAGGGAACATCACTTTATATTGCCACTTGTGATAGGGACCTTTATTATGCAGTCCGTCGCTTTTATTGCTTCCATATCACAAGATCGTATAAAGCTTATTTTCTCCACACTAAAAGATCATACATATTTAGAGAGCAATTTTTATTGCATGCACCGATGACAACTTACTTGAAGGATCTTACTCAATCCATAGGAAGGTATGGTGGACTCTCATGGAAATAATGGTTTAAGGGATGTTTGTAAGCACAAGTAGTATCTCTACTTGGTGCAAAGAATTTGGCTAGCATGAGGGGGAAAGGCAAGCTCAACGTGTTTGGCAATCCATGACAATATACTTTATTTCAGATATAAGAAAACATAACCCATTACGTTGTCTTCCTTGTCCAGCATCAACCTTTTAGCATGTCATATTTTAATGAGTGCTCACAATTACAAAAGATGTCCAAGATAGTATATTTATATGTGAAATCTCTCTTCCTTCAATATTCTTTCATGAATTGTTCAAGTGAACAATACAATGTTTGCTAACCTTCAATAAATTTACCACCTCTACTTCTTATATGTGAAGTCATTACTCCCCACGGGATAAGCATATGAAACATATATAATTTCAGATTTATGATATTCAAATCATTCAACTATTTACTCATAGGATATAAGTGAAGCACACGAGTAAATGATAAACTACTCTAAAAAGATATAAGTGAAGATCAATGAGTAGTTAAATAATTATGTAGCTATGTGAAGACTCTCTCCCATTTTAAGAATTTCAGATCTTGATACTTTATTCAAACAGCAAGCGAAACAAAATAAAATGACATGACGCTCCAAGCAAAACACATATCATGTGGTGAATAAAAATATAGCTCCAAGTAAAGTTACCGATGAACGAAGACGAAAAAGGGGATGCCATCCGGGGCATCCCCAAGCTTAGGCTCTTGGTTGTCCTTAACTATTATCTTGGGGTGCCTTGGGCGTCCCCAAGCTTAGGCTCTTGCCACTCCTTATTCCATAGTCCATCGAATCTTTACCCAAAACTTGAAAACTTCACAACACAAAACTTAACAGAAAATCACGTGAGCTCGTAGCGAAAGAAAACAAAACACCACTTCAAGGTACTGTAATGAACTCATTCTTTATTTATATTGGTGTTAAACCTACTGTATTCCAACTTCTCTATGGTTTATAAACTCTTTTACTAGCCATAGATTCATTAAAATAAGCAAACAACACGCGAAAAACAGAATCTGTCAAAAACAGAACAGTCTGTAGTAATCTGTAACTAACGCAAACTTCTGGAACTCCAAAAATCCTACAAAAATAGGAAGACCTAGATAATTTTTTTATTGATCTAATGCAATTGGAATCAGTATTTTATCACGTTCTGGCGATTTTTAACAATTGTTTTCGTGAACAGAAAGTTTCTGGAATTTTCAGCAAGATCAAATAACTATCATCCAAGAAGATCCTATAGGTTTAACTTGGCACAAACACTAATTAAAACATAAAACCACATCTAACCAGAGTCTAGATGAATTATTTATTCCTAAACAGACCCAAAAAGCAAAGAACTAAAATAAAATTGGGTTGCCTCCCAACAAGCGCTATCGTTTTAACGCCCCTAGCTAGGCATGATGATTTCAATGATGCTCGTATAAAAGATAAGAATTGAAACATAAAGAGAGCATCATGAAGAATATGACTAGCACATTTAAGTCTAACCCACTTCCTATGCATAGGGATTTTGTGAGCAAACAACTTATGGGAACAATAATCAACTAGCATAGGAAGGCAAAACAAGCATAACTTTAAAACTTTTAACACATAGAGAGGAAACTTGATATTATTGCAATATGTAGAAGCATATGATCCTCTCTCATAATAATTTTCAGTAGCATCATGAATGAATTTAACCATATAACCAGCACATAAAGCATTCTTTTCATGATCTACAAGCATAGAAATTTTATTACTCTCCACATAAGCAAATTTCTTCTCATGAATAGTGGTGGGAGCAAACTCAACAAAATAAATATCATGTGAAGCATAATCCAATTGAAAATTAAAATCATGATGACAATTTTCATGGTTATCTTTATTCTTTATAGCATACGTGTCATCACAATAATCATCATAAATAGGAGGCATGCTTTCATCATGATAAATTTGCTCATCAAAACTTGGGGGACTAAACATATTATCTTCATCAAACATAGCATCCCCAGGCTTGTGGCTTTGCATATCATTAGCATCATGGGTATTCAAAGAACTCATACTAACAACATTGCAATCATGCTCATCATTCACATATTTTATGCCAAGCATTCTATGTAATTCTTCTTCTAGTACTTGAGCACAATTTTCCTTCCCATCATTTTCACGAAAGATATTAAAAAGATGAAGCATATGAGGCACCATCAATTCCATTTTTTTGTAGTTTTCTTTTATAGACTAAACTAGTGATAAAACAAGAAACTAAAAGATTCGATTGCAAGATCTAAAGATATACCTTCAAGCACTCACCTCCCCGGCAACGGCGCCAGAAAAGATCTTGATGTCTACTACGCAACCTTCTTCTTGTAGACGTTGTTGGGCCTCCAAGTGCAGAGGTTTGTAGGACAGTAGCAAATTTCCCTCAAGTGGATGACCTAAGGTTTATCAATCCGTGGGAGGCGTAGGATGAAGATGGTCTCTCTCAAACAACCATGCAACCAAATAACAAAGAGTCTCTTGTGTCCCCAACACACCCAATACAATGGTAAATTGTATAGGTGCACTAGTTTAGCGAAGAGATGGTGATACAAGTGCAATATGGATAGTAGATATAGGTTTTTGTAATCTGAAAATATAAAAACAGCAAGGTAACTAATGATAAAAGTGAGCACAAACGGTATTGCAATGCTTCGAAACAAGGCCTAGGGTTCAAACTTTCACTAGTGCAAGTTCTCTCAACAATAATAACATAACTGGATCATATAACTATCCCTCAACATGCAACAAAGAGTCACTCCAAAGTCACTAATAGCGGAGAACAAACGAAGAGATTATTGTAGGGTACAAAACCACCTCAAAGTTATTCTTTCGGATCGATCTATTTAAGAGTACGTAGTAAAATAACACGAAGCTATTCTTTCCGTTCGATCTATCCTAGAGTTCGTACTAGAATAACACCTTAAGATACAAATCAACCAAAACCCTAATGTCACCTAGATACTCCAATGTCACCTCAAGCATTCGTGGGTATGATTATACGATATGCATCACACAATCTCAGATTCATCTATTCAAACCAACACAAAGTACTTCAAAGAGTGCCCCAAAGTTTCTACCGAAGAGTCAAGACGAAAATGTGTGCCAACCCCTATGCATAAGTTCACAAGGTCACTGAACCCGCAAGTTGATCACCAAAACATACATCAAGTAGATCACGTGAATATCCCATTGTCACCACAAATAAGCACATGCAAGACATACATCAAGTGTTCTCAAATCCTTAAAGACTCAATCCGATAAGATAACTTCAAAGGGAAAACTCAATCCATTACAAGAGAGTAGAGGGGGATAAACATTAAGGTCCAACTATAATAGCAAAGCTCGCGATACATCAAGATCGTGCCACATCAAGAACACGAGGGAGATAGAGAGAGATCAAACACATAGCTACTGGTACATACCCTCAGCCCCAAGGGTGAACTACTCCCTCCTCGTCATGGAGAGCGCCGGGATGATGAAGATGGCCACCGGTGAGGGATCCCCCCTCCGGCAGGGTGCCGGAACAGGGTCCCGATTGGTTTTTGGTGGCTACAGAGGCTTGCGGCGGCAGAACTCCCGATCTATTCTGTTCCCCGAAGTTTTTAGGGTATATGGATATATATAGGCGAAAGAAGTTGGTCAGGGGAGCCACGAGGGGCCCACGAGGGTGGGGGGCGCGCCCAGGGGGGCAGGCGCGCCTCCCTGCCTCGTGGCCACCTTGAAGCTTCCTTGACTTCAACTCCAAGTCTCCTGGATCACGTTCGTTCCAAAAATCACACTCCCGAAGGTTTCATTCCGTTTGGACTCCGTTTGATATTCCTTTTTTGCGAAACACTGAAACAAGGGAAAAAACAGAAACTGGCACTGGGCTCTGGGTTAATAGGTTAGTCCCAAAAATAATATAAAAGTGTTTAATAAAGCCCATAAACATCCAAAACAGATAATATAATAGCATGAATACTTCATAAATTATAGATATGTTGGAGACGTATCAATGGTGCAACACTAGTTGCGCCACGTGGAACGTTTGACTGGTTAATTGATCGTGTCATCAACAAAATACGGAGTTGTACGGGTGAGCCAGTGACCGTATAATCACGACATGCATTTTTTAACACAGTACAGACGCAAGCGCTCATATATACGCGCAAACACTCACTGCTATAAGCGCACACACTCAGCTACCCCTATGAGCACCTTCGAGAGAGTGAGCCAGCATATGATCTTGAGATTTTACTAAGTCACCATAGGTGCCTCGTAGTCGAGGGGAACATTTCCTCCCACTAAATGCAGATCGCCGGAAAATACTGAAATTAATCCAGGATAAATGCGAGCACCAGGACCTTAACCCTGGTGGGCTGGGGAACCACTGTCCTCCTAACCATCCAACCAGAGGTTGGTTAGCACCACAAAATGTATATGGTGACCGTGATGAGCTTATTCTGAAGTCCAGTGATCATATTGTGCTTTCGCTTCAAATACAATGACCGTAAGTGTCGTCAACAAAATACGGAGCATGCATCAAATACAATGTCCGTCAGTGTCATCAACAAAATACGGAGACGTATCGTGAGCTAGATACCGTATGATCACCAAGAGAATGTATACGGTCACTGTAATGAGCATATTCTGAAGTCCAGTGACCGTATAGTGCTTTTGCTTGAAATACAGTGACCGTCACGCGTGAATGTGTCAGGGGCATGCATACTTTTAGAGGGACGAGAGAAAGTTTGTGTGCGTACGTGAAAGTGGTGTAGAAAGAGGGAGTGTCCAGTGGAGACAAGGAGAGATATGCCCTTCGTTTCTCTTCCCATGCCTAATATTTTAGGAGAAAATATAAACATTCACAATGCAGAACAAATAGTATTGGATGCACCATGCAATTAACTTTCATGTATAACATTGTACTATTGTATATGCTTATTTTCTTAGTGGCCGATTGCGTGTGGGGTGTGGTGGGCACATCATTTCTAGCTGTGGTGGGTCAACGTCAGGACTCATGGGTCGGTCCATCCTGCGCCACATAGGTTCGACCGAGAGACATTAGATGAAGACCCATGTGGAGGACTCGGTGCAAGACGAAGCTACTAGAGTCGTGGAGGACTCTATCCCCACTGATGATAAGCCGACTATATATGATTTGTGACCCTAGGCCCCGAGTATGTTATAGAAGCCCGGGGGCTAGTTCGTCGATAGTATACACACACGCACAATGCCTAGTATTCACGTGTACTTTGTATGCACCCCTATCACAAATATACAATACCAGGAGTAGGCTTTTTCCTCAACTACAAGGGCCCGGACTTGGGTAAAACTTCGCCTCGTATTACCATCCAGCCTAACAGTCAGGGATATCCTACCGAATGATCTAATGGAATCATATCTGCCAACTACTAAGAGAGAGGTGTGTGTCGGGGGGCAATGTGTGCGAGAGAGGCCTAAAGATAATGTGCGTGCGGGAGACACGTAGGCACATATATGTGCCTATAGAGGGCTAGTAGAGACCGTGCGTGTGTATATATGCATGTGAGAGAAATAGTGTTTTCTAACCGAGGTTAGTGAAAAGAGTGGTACATAGTAGTAAGAAAGAGAGAGGGAGATATATAGAGAGTGTGTGCATGAGACACCCCGGGAGAGATTGTGAGCATGTGTGAGAGATAAATGCTAATGTATATAAAGTGTGTGCACTTATGCGTTAGATAGAGAGATATATAGCGTGTGTGTGAGAACGGGTCGAGGCATAGTGCATCTACGTGTAAAAGGCGGTTCTACGCATTAAATTAAAATATAAATGGCATTATTATTTTTGGATGAGATCATAAATTTTGCAATTTGCGTATGAACGAACATCGGTCTATCATACACCCATACTCTATTGAATTCTAGCATGTTCATGTGTTTATTTCATATTATCGATCCATAGAGTGAGAGTGGTTTGAAATTCAGACAATGCATTGCTTTTGCAATTCATATATAAACATTAATTAGTACACTCCATGTTGTTAGTGTGAAGCATTTCATACATTTGTCACTTACATGGATACATTTCAAATTGCTAGCTACGAAATAGAATACATGGTGAATTCAACATAAAGGGGGTTTCGAAGATTCGAATTCATAGGAAGTGCATTCATCTATTTGAATCCGAGATAATGGCATTTGTAAATCAAATCTAAAAGGGGGCATCAATCTTTGTTGTGCGTTTGAACATGCTATATATTCATACGCATGTCTAACTATTTTTTTTAACCAAGGAGATTATATCTGGAACCATGCATGAACAAGGTAAGTTGCATATATTTTAATATATACTCGTGTACAATGTATATTCGAATGTATCCCCTCCATTCCAAAATAGTCATAGTTTTAGGATTTTCAAGAGTCAATATTTGTGAAGTTTGACAAATCCTGAAAGTTCAATTCAAGAGAGCCGAAAACGTTAATGCTTCTGCTCCCAAATATTGAACGAAGCGCCAAATAAGCCTCTGGTCACCCAAAACCACACGATACTAATGTTTGGTGGTAGGAAATTACTGTCCTGACTCTGGCCTGTGTAGCCTATCGGCCCGATGTCCAAAGGTCTAAACCCAGGTAGGTTTGTAACTTCACCAAGACGCCAGTCTCAACCGCCTCCGAGAATCATTCATACGCCGTGGGCACCTAAACACCTATGCGCTCGGCCGAAATCTATCCCGCCCACCATTTGGGACACCTGAGATTACTGTCCTACCCCTGACCCGCAATATGTCTGAAATTTTAGATGGGGGCAAAGTTTGTAAATTTCCCCAAATTTCAAACAAGCGCGTCCCAAACCGAGACATTGTTCCCCCTTAGTTCCTCCTCCCTCCGTTTCCCCATTCATACTCCGTGGGCGCCAAAACGCCCTCTCCACCAGCCGCGAAACCCCAACCTCCTCCGCCCTCCACCCCATCATGCCCAATCCACCGCCACCCTCCATCACGCCGGAGCCGTTACCCCGACGTCGTCGTCCAACGCAATCGCAACCGCAACGCCCTCAAGAAATTAGCAGCTGAAGCCGAGGCAGAGCTGCCTCCACGACGCCAAC
This sequence comes from Triticum aestivum, assembly GCF_018294505.1. Taxonomy (NCBI): domain Eukaryota; kingdom Viridiplantae; phylum Streptophyta; class Magnoliopsida; order Poales; family Poaceae; genus Triticum; species Triticum aestivum. Next base: position 305,061,197 of record NC_057799.1, read on the forward strand.
GCCGACGTGTGTCGTACCAGAACCACTTCGACCACGCCGTCTTGCGCCTCACCGCAGCCGCTCCACTGTCGCAACCGTCCACTGCACCGGAGCTGTTCCCGCTACGCCGTCGTTCGTCGCCTCGGATATGGTTCCCCGCCGGCGACAGACGGCCACCGCACCACACTCAACAACTTGGCCATGGGTTCGTCCAAGGCTCCACCGTCCTCCACAACTTCTCGTTTCCAGCGAACCACAAGAAGATCGTTGGAAAAACAGAAGGAGAACACAACACTACCAGCAGAAAGAGGTACTCCTCTTCCCTTATTCGTGCAAATCTTACGTCTCTGCTCACATCGTATTCATCCCATGAAAGAAACTAGTTGAGCGCTTCTTACTGCATCTTCTTCGTGATACTAAATGCACAATGTTTCCTCCCATTTACTATTTCACCTTGGCTAGAGGTCAGTAGCCCGCCTGGATTTCAATTCTGGGTCAGTTGATTCGCAATTAAAAGAAGCAACACCCGCTTAGGCATGCAGAGCACCTAGTCCGCTTGTTCAACGGGGAAGTGGCGCATCGATGTCTATCATAGGGGTGTGGGGGCGCAGGAGCTGCTTGCGCCTGATCCGGAGGTCGGCGGGGCTTGAAGGGATGGCTGGGGGCGGTGCCAAGCACGGTGGTGTGGTGAGGTCGAGGGGGCGGAGGAATGGGACTGGGCCGGTGGTCGCTGGCGTTTCGAGGAAGATCGTCAACACTGACTGGCTGGAGGTAGATGAAGGCGATCTTCCTGTTCTTTGTACATCAGACGGTGCAGAAAAAATGGACTGACCTATTTGTTTTCAGTTGACTGTTATTTTCATAGGACCACACCTCGTGGTGTGCTGGAGGAGCATCTGCATTTCCCAGCCATCGTTCTGCTCATATTTCAAAATCCTAGAATCTAGTAATTTCGTGTGCCATGCATGTTGTAGAGCTAGCATATGTTTCCCGTCATTTATTTCACACCGACTTGCTATCAGCTACTTTTACACTGTACTACTTGTGCACACACTTCACCCATACTCACACTATTGTTTTTTTATGCGCGGGTATTTCAGACTCCGACGCAATGTTGATGAATACACAAAAGAATAGATAGATGTCGCTCCAGTGTAATTCAAAGATAAGCACCAAGCGTTTCAACGCTCTAAAGGGTGTAGTGTCAGCAGATGGAGACAATAAACGTAGCTTTATAGTTGATGATCTCAATTGCCACACACAACCATCACAGGTGCTTGCTTTACCTTCGCACTGTCAAATGTGGTTGCATGTTTCATATGGTGTCTAGCTTGTATTGCTTCCAATTTGGTTAAATTGCATCTGCTTACTTTACACATTATACCTTTGATAATGACATGCCTTCCTGTTTTTGATACATACTACATATGTCTATTAACCATGTTCGTACATCAAACTAATGCTCTTTTGTATCCCTCATCAATCACTTATGATGAGATAGTCACCCCAGTGGTTGACTGAGAGACGCGCTACTCGTTTAAAGAGTGCAATGTCATCCTCCCCACATGATTCTCAAAAACCAGCAAGGCTAAATGAAGATAGTCAACATAGCTCTCTAGTTGATGACCGCAATTCCCCTACACCACCATCATAGGTGCTTGCGCTTACTTGGCAATCTGATATGTGGTTGCATGTTGATACGTCTCCAATGTATCTATACTTTTTTATTGTTCCATGCTATTATATTATCATTCTTGGATGTTTTATAATCATTTTATATCATTTTTTGGTACTAACCTATTGACATAGTGCCAAGTGCCAGTTGTTGTTTTTTGCATGTTTTTTACATCGCAGGAAATCAATATCAAACGGAGTCCAAATACCGCGAAACTTTTTGTGGATTTTTATGGACCAGAAGACTCCCGATGGGCCAGAGCAGCACCTGGGGATGCCCCCAGGGGGGCACAACCCACCAGGCGCGCCTGGGGGCCCAGGCGTTCCCAGGTGGGTTGTGCCCACCTCGGTGGCCTCCCGCACCCCCTCTTTGCCCTATAAATTCCCAAATATTCCAAAAACCCAGGGGGGTAGCCCTAGATCAGAAGTTCCGCCGCCGTAGGCCTCTGTACCCATGAAAAACCAATCTAGAGCCCGTTGCGGCACCCTGTCGGAGGGGGAGATCATCACCGGTGGCCATCTTCATCATCCCGGCGGCCACCATGATGAGGAGGGAGTAGTCCACCCTCGGGGCTGAGGGTTTGTACCAGTAGCTATGTGTTTAATCTTTCTCTCTCTCTCGTGTTCTTGAGATGTCATGATCTTGATGTATCGCGGGCTTTGTTAATATAGTCGGACCATATGGTGTTTTCCCCTCTCTATCTCGTTGTGATGAATTGAGTTTTCCGTTTGAGACTTCGTTGTTATCCGATTGAATACTTTCATGGATTTGAGAACACTTGATATATGTATTGCAATTGAATACTCGTGGTGACAATGGGGTATCGTATTGATTCACTTGATATATGTTTTGGCACTCAACTCGCGGATTCCCGAGGTGACATTGGGGTAATCTATGCATAGGGGTTGATGCACGTTCTTGTCTTTGTTTCTCCGGTAGAAATCTTGGGGCACTCTTTGAAGTTCTTTGTGTTGGTTGAGTATTATGAATATGAATTTGCTTTGGTGTTATTTTAGTACGAACTCTAGGATAGCTCGAACGGAAAGAATAGCTTTGTGTTATTTTAGTATGAACTCTTGAATAGATCGAACGGAAAGAATAGCTTTGAGGTGGTTTCGTACCCTACAAACAATTTATTCTTATGTTCTCCAATAGATAGGAGCTTTGGAGTGATTCTTCATCGCACTTTGAGGGATGGTTATATGATCCAATTATATTAGCACTGTTGAGAGATTGCACTAGCGAAAGTACGGACCCTAGGCCTCATTTTCAAGCATTGCAATACCGTTTTTGTGCCCATTTACTATTTGCTACCTTGCTGTTTTTATTTATTCAGATTATAAAAATATATTTCTACCATCAATATTATACTTTTATCACCATCTCTTCGCCGAACTAGTGCAACTATACAAATTGCCATTGTATTGGGTGTGTTGGGGACACAAGAGATTTCTTGTATTTGGTTGCAGGGTCGTTTGAGAGAGACCATCTTCATCCTATACCTCCCACGGATTGATAAACTTTAGGTCATCCACTTGAGGGAAAATTGCTACTGTCCTACAAAACTCTGCGCTTGGAGGCCCAACACGTGTCTACAAGAATAAAGTTGCGTAGTAGACATCAAGCTCTTTTCTGCCGCCGTTGCCGGGGAGGTGAGTGCATGAAGGTATATCTTTAGATCTTGCAATCAAATCTTTTAGTTTCTTGTTTTATCACTAGTTTGGTTTTATAAAAGAAAACTACATAAAAATGTGGAATTGAGGTTGCATCATATTATTGATCATCTTTATAATATCTTTCTTGAAAATGACGGATCGGAAAATTGTGCTCAATTGTTAGAAGAAGAAGTCAATAAAATGTTTGGCACAAAATATTTGAATGATGAACATGATTGCAATGTTGTTGGTATGAACTCTTTGAATATTCATGATGCTAATGAAATGCAAAGCCATAAGCTTGGGGATGCTATGTTTGATGAAGATGATATTTTTAGTCCCCCAAGATTTGATGTGCAAATTATTATGATGATAGCATGCCTCCTATTTATGATGATTATAATGATGAAAGTGGATTCGGAGTAATAAGTTTTCTTTGCTTTTGTGTCATGAAAAGAATGCTTTATGTGATGGTTATGTTGTTGAATTTCTTCATGATGCTACTGAACATTACTATGAGAGAGCAACATATGCTTTTAGGTATTGCAATAATATCAAGTTTCCTCTCTATGTGTTGAAAGTTTTGAAGTTATGCTTGTTTTGCCTTCCTATGCTAGTTGATTCTTGTTCCCATAAGTTGCTTGCTCATAAAATCCCTATGCATAGGAAGTGGGTTAGACTTAAATGTGCTATTCATATGCTTCATGATGCTCTCTTTGTGTTTCAATTTATATCTTTTATGCGAGCATCATTGAAATCATCATGCCTAGCTAAAAGGCATTAAAGAAAAGCGCTTGTTGGGAGACAACCCAACATTTACCTCTACTGTTTTTGTGTGTTAACATGATTAAGCTACTGTATTAATCATGTTTTATAGCTTTTGTTTCAATAAAGTACCAAGTAAAGCCTTTGGGATAGTGTGGATGATAGTTGACTTGACTCTGTCCAAAAATAGAAACTTTTGCGCTCAGTCCAGGAATTTTTAAAATTCACAGGAACTTGCTTTTGATCTATTTTTTTACAGGTGATAGATATACAAATTACCCAGGTTTTAATATTGTGTCAGAATTTTTGGAGTAGTAGAAGTATGGTAGTTATCCACATCATTACAGACTGTTCTGTTTTTGACAGATTCTGTTTTCAATGCATAGTTTGCATGTTTTCTAGTTTCCATGGCTTATATTGCTCAATATAAATTGTGGAAATGATATGCTATAGTAGGCATTGCGTGGAAACAATTATGAATATTGTCTTTGACAGTACCAAAGTGAAATGGTTTGCTCTTTATCATAGTAACCTATCTCACGGAAGTTCCGTTAAGTTTTGTGTGATTGGAGTTTTCAAGTTTTGGGTGAGATATCGATATGAGGAGAATAAGGAGCGACAAGAGCCTAAGCTTGGGGATGACCAAGGCACCCCCAAGGTAATATTCAAGGAAGATCCAAGCAACTAAGCTTGGGGATGCCCCGGAAGGCATCCCCTCTTTCGTCTCCAACAATATCGGTAACCACACTCGGAGCTATATTTTCATTCATCACATTATATGAGTTTTGCTTGGAGCGTCATTTTATTTTGTTAGTATTTGCTTTCTGTTATTTAGAATAATGTTTTGCATCTTTATTTTCAATAAAAATGTCAAGGATAGCCTTTACCATGCTTATTTTGCAAGTATATGAGTTGCTGTTTCAAAACAGAAAGTTTATCGATCTTGCAAAAATTCCCGAGAAAAGTCAGAATGTGATAAAATGTTGAAACTTTTTGCACAGTAAGCTCTGACAAATTTTCTACAGTGTGATAAGTTTTCATAATTTTTGTAGTTAAAGAAGTATTGATACTCTTGCATTCTTTACACATTGTACGGTTTTGGCAGATTGCTGTTATGTTTGCATTGTTTGCATATGTTTGCTTGTTTAATGATTCTATCTAAGGATAGGAGTATTAAATATGCAGAGGCATTTAGTATGCAATGTTGAATAATAATTTTAGTGATTTGATACAGTAGAGAATGATAAGGTTTTTGCATTGGTTTATACTAACATATCTCATGACTTCTTGTTGAGTTTTGTGTGGATGAAGCTTCTGAGATTTAGGAAAACCGTGATATGAGAGGAATTAAGGAGACGCAAAAGCTCAAGCTTGGGGATGCCCAAGGCATCCCAAGATAATATTTCAAGAAGTCTCAAGCATCTAAGCTTGGGGATGCCCCGGTAAGCATCCCACCTTTTTTCTTCAATAATTATCGGATAGTATCGGTTGAGCCTAAGTTTTTGCTTCTTCACATGAGTTGTGCTATTCTTGGATTGTCATTTTTTTTTGCTTGCTGTTTTAATAAAATACTTAGAACTGAAAGTTTTTAAATAAAATAGAGTCCTCAAATAGTTGCCAGGGAGGGTAGGTAAGCGACACTTACATCCCGTCAAGGAAGCTCTTTTCTATGGAATTGCTCTAGTGCTTCACTTATATCTTTTTGAGCATGGTGTGCTTTAGTATTTTTTTAGAAATTCTCTCTTGCTTCACTTAAATTAATTTGAGAGAAAGAAATATTATGCTCATGATCTTCACTTATATTTGTTTGAGCTTAGCAAAAGCAACACATGAAAATTAGTCCCAAAGTTATAGATATCCAAGAAGGATATAATAAAAACTTTCATGGAAGATCATTGGACAAAATAAACTTGATTCATTGTAATAGTTTTGAGATATGATGATGTGATATGTGAGTCATGTTGATGAGTAATTGTGCTTTAGTAAGAATATTGGTGTTAAGGTTTGTGATTCCCTATGCAAGCACGAAAGTCCATAGTTGTGCAATGAAATTACATCCTACTTGTGGTGCATTATTCGGTGTTAATTATGCTCAATGCCCGCTTATGAGATTATTCGTTTCTTGGTTGGTCGCTTCTCAATCTTTTGCTAGGCTTCATTTTGCACTAAGTATGATCACTACTTGTGCATCCAAAATCCTTTAAACCAGTTTTGCCACATGAGTCCACTATACCTACCTATATGTGGTATTCTTTTGCTTTTCTAAGCAAATTTGTATGTGCCATCTCTAATTTTCAAAATAAGTTTCTCCTTTGTGTGCTTGTACCGCTCGCGAGGCGGTGAGGGGTGGCCAATATTTTCCATGCTAGATGTGTTATTCTCATGATGAGTGTTTATTCACTTGTCATTGCACGAGAGTAAGGCAAAGGTATTAGGGATGCCCAGTCCCAAAATGAAAAATGAATTTACTTTATGTTGTCAAATAATAAATTCCTTGGAAAGTGTTGGTATGGAGGGCACCCGTGGATACGGTTAGACATGGAAAGTGAAAGTATGGTGAAAAAGGAATAAACTTTATTTTCTGTTTGGGAACCGCCTATGATCTAGCATGGAAAGTGTTGGGAGCTCTAATTCATTTTCGTTGGTGGGAAAAGTATGCCTCTCAAAATGTTTTTTATCTCTCAATTTTTGCTTTGAGCTCTTGCACCTCTACAAATCCCTACTTCCCTCTGCGAAGGGCCTTTCTTTTACTTTATGCAATTTTTATTTTTAATTTGAGTCTCCATATTCTCTTATAAAGCACCAAGTAGGGGGCACTATGATCATACTTGAGCATTGGGTGTAGCTAATATGCGAGTGTGTTTCATGAATGGATCAATGATTGAGCATGATGGGCTAGGGATAACTTATTTTAGCGTTGATATATTGAAAGACATTGTTGCTTGTTGATATGCTTGAGTATTTAAGTCCTCGTGTCAAAACTAGACTATTGCTTTGAACCATATAAAAGTCTAATGTCCATGCTACAAAGAAAAGAATATGAGATGACATGATAGGCAGCGTTCCACATCAAACATTCTGTTTTTATCATTTACCTACTCAAGGACGAGCAGGAATTAAGCTTGGGGATGTTGATACGTCTCCAACGTATCTATAATTCTTGATTGTTCCATGTTGTTATATTATCATTCCTGGATGTTTTATAATCATTTTATATCATTTTTTGGTACTAACCTATTGACATAGTGCCAAGTGCCAGTTGCTGTTTTTTGCATGTTTTTTACATCGGAGGAAATCAATATCAAACGGAGTCCAAACACCGCGAAATTTTTTGTGGATTTTTTATGGACCAAAAGACTCCCGATGGGCCAGAGCAACACCTGGGGGGTGCCCCGAGGGGGGCACAACCCACCAGGGCGCGCCTGGGGGCCCAGGCGCGCCCAGGTGGGTTGTGCCCACCTCGGTGGCCTCCCGCACCCCCTCTTTGCCCTATAAATTCCCAAATATTCCAAAAACCCGGGGGTAGCCCTAGATCAGAAGTTCTGCCGCTGCAGGCCTCTGTACCCACAAAAAACCAATCTAGAGCCCGTTCCTGCACCCTACCGGAGGGGGAGATCATCACCGGTGGCCATCTTCATCATCCCGGCAGCCACCATGATGAGGAGGGAGTAGTCCACCCTCGGGGCTGAGGGTTTGTACCAGTAGCTATGTGTTTAATCTCTCTCTCTCTTTCGTGTTCTTGAGATGTCACGATCTTGATGTATCGCGGGCTTTGTTAATATAGTCGGATCATATGGTGTTTTCCCCTCTCTATCTTGTTGTCATGAATTGCGTTTTCCCTTTGAGATTTCATTGTTATCGGATCGAATACTTTCATGGATTTGAGAACACTTGATATATGTCTTGCAATTGAATACTCGTGGTGACAATGGGGTATCATATTGATTCACTTGATATATGTTTTGGCACTCAACTCGCGGATTCCCGAGGTGACATTGGGGTAATCTATGCATAGGGGTTGATGCACGTTCTTGTCTTTGTTTCTCCGGTAGAAATCTTGGGGCACTCTTTGAAGTTCTTTGTGTTGGATTGAGTATTATGAATATGAATTTGCTTTGGTGTTATTTTAGTACGAACTCTAGGATAGATCAAACGGAAAGAATAGCTTTGTGTTATTTTAGTACGAACTCTTGAATAGATCGAACGGACAGAATAGATTTGAGGTGGTTTCGTACCCTACAAACAATTTATTCTTATGTTCTCCACTAGATAGGAACTCTAGAGTGATTCTTCATCGCACTTTGAGGGATGTTTATATGATCCAATTATATTAGCACTGTTGAGAGATTGCACTAGCAAAAGTACGGACCCTAGGCCTAATTTTCAAGCATTGCAATACCGTTTTTGTGCCCGTTTACTATTTGCTACCTTGTTGTTTTTATTTATTCAGATTATAAAAATATATTTCTACCATCAATATTACACTTTTATCACCATCTCTTCGCCGAACTAGTGCACCTATACAATTTGCCATTGTATTGGGTGTGTTGGGGACACAAGAGATTTCTTGTATTTGGTTGTAGGGTCGTTTGAGAGAGACCATCTTCATCCTATACCTCCCACGGATTGATAAACCTTAGGTAATCCACTTGAGGGAAAATTGCTACTGTCCTACAAAACTCTGCGCTTGGAGGCCCAACACGTGTCTACAAGAATAAAGTTGCATAGTAGACATCACATGTTGCATATGGTGTCTACCTTGTAATTCTTCTAAATAGGGTAAATTGCATCTGCTTAGTTAACACATTATACGTGTGAATATGACATGCCTTCCTATTTTTGGTACATGCTATGTCTTTCTATTAACCATGTTCTTACATCAAACTACCTTTCTTGTGTATCCCTCTTCAATCACTTCTGACGAGACACCTTCAAATTGACAGTGTAATATTGGTTGCATCTTGCATATCATTTCAAACATGTATTGCCTCTAATTTGTTGAAGTGCCAATTGTAATGAGACACATCTAACTTGGTAGAGTGATTTTGGTTGGATCTTTCATATGGTGTCTAGATTGCGTTGCTTCAAATTTGTTATGCCTTCTGCTTAGCGTTTTTCGTACATATTCCATCCTCCTACAATGTGGTTGCCTTACATAAAAGTTTTGTTCGTCAGTATCATGCATCAACGAATTTGGAAGTGCGAATTTCATTCCTTTTTCTTGTGTGTTTACTTGACAAGGTAAAATCTAAAAGTATGAAGTCATGGAATGATGGTGGTCGTCTGGAGCAACCGAAACAAATGATCTCTGCAGATTCTCCTGCTACTCCTACTGCAGTGCAAGTTCCAAATCTCATCTCCCCTACTCCACAACCCCAGGTGCTTGCTCTAACATGGCAGTGTGATATCTGGTTGCATGTTGCATATGGTGCCTAGCTTGTATTACTCCTAATTTTTTAAATTGCATCTCTTTAGCTTACACATGATACATGTGAATATGACACGCCTTCCTGTTTTTGGTACATACTACATCTGCCTATCACACCATGTTCTTACATCAAACTACTGTTCTTGTGTATCCTGCACCTATCACTTATGATGAGACATTCACGCCCATGGGTTAGAATGAGACACGCTACTCTTATAAAGAGTGCAGTTTTATCCTCCCCACATGATTCTCAAGAAACAACAAGCCTAAATGAAGATATTGAACGTAGCTCTGTACTTGAAGACCACATTTCCCCTACACCACCATCGTAGGTGCTTGCTCTAACTTCGCAGTGTGATATGTGGTTGCATGTTGCATACGGTGTCTAGCTTGTAATGCTTCTAATTAGGGTAAATTGCATCTGCTTAGTTTACACATTATACCTGTGAATATGACATGCCTTCCTATTTTTGGTACATACTACATCTATCTATTAACCATGTTCTTGCATGAAACTACCTCTCTTCTGTATCCTACATCAATCACTTACGATGAGACACCTTTATTCGTTACATATTATTTCTAGCCTGTTGCCATGTATTGCTTCTAATTTGGTCAAATACATTTATTAGGCCACCCTTTTAATTTGGGAGAGTGATATTGGTTTCATTTTCATATGGTTTCTAGCTTGCATTGCTTCTAACTAGTTCAAACACCTTGTGCTTAGTTTACACTTTATACATCATACATGTCAATATGTCATGCTGTCTTGTTTTTCATACATATTCCATCCTCCTATCATGCGGCTGCCTCACATGAAAGTAGTGTTCATCAGTATCATGCATCAATGAGTTCTGAAGAGCAAATTTTATTCCTTTTTCTTGTGGGTTTAACTTGACAAGGCAAATCAAAAAAGAGGAAGGAAAAGAGTAAGGAAGGCAATGATGGTGGTCCTCTGCAGCAACGTAAATGGAGCATCTGTACGGATTCTCCTCGTACTGCTAGTGCATTACAAGTTCCAAGTCTCCGCTCCCCTACTCCACCATCCAAGGTGCTTGCTCTAACTTGGCAGTGTGATATATGGTTGCATGTTGCATATGGTGTCTAGCTTGTATTGCTCCTAATTAGTGTAAACTGCATCTGCTTAGCTTACACATGATACGTGTGAATATGACACGCCTTCCTGTTTTGGTACATATTATATCTGTCTATCACACCATGTTCTTACATGAAACTACTCTTGTGTATCCTGCATCAGTCACTTATGATGGGATACCTTTAAGTTGGTAGTGTGATATTGGTTTGCGTCTTTAATATGATTTCTAGCATGTAGTGCTTCTAGTTTGATGAACGCCACCTATGATGAGACAATTTTAACTTGGCAGAGTGATATTGATTGCACCTTCCATATGGTGTCTAGCTTGCAGTGCTTCTAATTTGTTGAAGTGCCTTTTGCTTAGTTACCACATCATAGGTGTGAATATGTCAAGCCGTCCAATTTTTTGTACATATTCCATCCTCGTATCATGAATTTGCCTTTCATCAGAGTAGTGTTTGTCAATATCATGCATGAATGGGTTTTGAAGAGCGAATTTTATTCCTTTTTCTTGTCGGTTTGACCTCAGAATGCAAAATCAATAAAGCGGAAGGAAATTGGTAAGGCATTGGATGATGGTGGTCCTTCCGAGCAACTGAAACGGAGGGTCTCTACAGATTCTACTCCGCCATCCTCCCAACAAGATTCGCAAGACAATGCAAGGCTAGACAATCAACGTAGCTGTGTAGATGATGATCACATCTCCCCTACTCCACCATCACAGGTGTTTGCTCTAACTTGGCACTATTATATGTGGTTGCATGTTGCGTATGATGTCTAGCTTGTATTGCTTCTAACTTTGTTGAATTGCATCTGCTTACTTTACACATAATGCCTGTGAATATGACACATGTTCCTGTTTCTAGAACATACCATATCTGATCACACCATGTTCTTACATCAGACTACTGTTCTTGCATATCCCGCATCATTCACTTATGATAAGGCACCTTTAAGTCGCCACTGTGATATTGGTTGCGTCTTGCATATGATTTCTAGCATGTACTGCTTCTAATTTGTTGAAACACCAGACAGTTTGAACTTGGCAGAGTAATATTGGTTGAATCTTTCATATGGTGTCTAGCTTGCAGTGCTTCTAATTTTTTGAAATGCCTTCTGCTTAGTTACCACATCATAGGTGTGAATATGTCACGCCGTCCTATTTTTCGTACATATTCCATCCTCGTATCATGTGTTTGCCTTTCATCCGAGTAGTGTTCATCAGTATCATGCATGAATGAGTTCCGAAGAGCAAATTTCATTCCTTTTTCTTATCGGTTTGACTTCACAATGCAAAATCAATACAACTGAAGGAAATTAGTACGGCAGTGGATGATGGTGGTCCTTCGGAGCAACTCAAACAGAGGGTCTCTACAGATTCTACTCCACCATCCTCCCAACAAGATTAGCAAGACAACACAAGGCTGGATAGTCAACGTAGCTGTGTAGATGATGAGCACATCTCCCCTACTCCACCATCACAAGTGCTTGCTCCAACTTGGAACTGTTATATGTGGTTGCGTGTTTCGTATGATGTCTAGTTTGTATTGCTTCTGATTTTGTTGAATTGCATCTACGTAGCTTACAACTTATACCTGCAACAATCACTTACCCATAAGACACATTTAACTTGGGAGTGTGATGTAGGTTGCATCTTGCATTGTCTTCTAGCTTGTACTGCTTCTAATTTCTTGAAATGGCACTTATGATGAGACACTTTTTACCTGATAGAGTGATATTCGTTGCATGTTCATATGGTGCCTATCTTTCATTTCTTCTAATTTTGTTCAAATGCCTTCTGCTTACTGTTTTCATACATATTCCATCCCCCTATCGTACGTGTGAATATGCAATGCTGTCTTTTTTTGTATATATTCCACCCTCCTATCCCGCGCTTGCCTTACATCAAAGTAGTGTTCGTCTGTATCATGCATCAGCTAGTTATGCAGAGCTAATTTTATTCATCTTCTTGTGGTTTTGACTTCATAAGGCAATATCAGAAAAGAGGAAGGGAAAGAGTAATTTAGGGGATGTTGGTGGTCCTCCAGACTGACGCAAACAGAGACTCTCTAGACTTGCCACTACTACTGCTAATGCAGTTGAAGTCCCAAGTCTACATGATGAGTTCATCTCCCGTATTCCACCATCACAGGTGCTTGCTCTAAGTTGACAGTATGATAATTGGTTTCATGTTGCATATGTTGTCTAGGCTGTATTTCTTCTATTTTGATTAAATTGCACCTGCTGAGTATATACGTTCTACATGTGCATATGACATGCCTTTCTGTGTCTAGAATACACTGCATCTATCTATCATACCATGTTCTTACATCAAAGTACTGCTATAGTGTATCCCGCATCAGTCACTCATGATTGGACGCTTTTAACATGATAGTTTGATAGTGGTTGCATCTTGCATTGATTTCTAGGTTGTACTGCTTCTAATTTTTCGAAATGCCACTTATGACAAGACACTTTTAACTTGGCAGGGTGATATTGGTTGCATCTTTCATATGGTGTCTAGCTTGCATTACTTCTATTTCTTGAAAATCCTTCTGCTTAGTTTACACATCGTAGCTATGAATATGTCACGCCGTCCTATTTTTCTTACATATTCCATCCTCATATGGTTGTCTTACATCAAAGTATTGCTTGTCTGTATCATGCATCAATGAGTTGTGAAGAGCGATTTTATTCTTTTGTGTTGTGGGTATGGCTTGACATGGCAAAGTCAAAAAAGAGCAAGGAAAAGATTATAGTAGGGAATTGTGTTACTTGTCGGGTGAAACAGAAAAGGATCTGCCCTCGAGATTCTGCTGGTACTTATAGTGCAGTAGAAGGTTCAAGCCCACCGGCTAAATCTACAAACACAGTATCACCTGCTCCACCAGCTACAGCATCCGCTTCAACTGTACTAGCATCTCAACGAGTTACTCATTCGTTTGCTCCGGAACTGGTCAGTTCCCAAGCTTCCTTCACACCTAACACTACTTCCGAAGCACTGCTGACACAACATGACTTGGCAAGATCAGATGAACCTCATGAGCATCAACACCAAGACGGTACCTGGCCGAGTCAAGTTGCAGTTGCATGCTCCTTTATATGTACTCTCACAGTTTGATGTGCACTAACACTTTCCATATTCGTTGTTGAACTAGCACCACGGCGCAAGCGGAAACAGACATCAGGGATAATGCTTGACAGATTAACAAAGTCTAAAGGAGGAAGAATGAAGATCCATTTGAGGCAGGTTTAAAAAGGCCACGTGATGCTACAGAGTCAGCCAAGTTAGTATCAGAGGCAGCCGTTGCCGTCAGGTGTCATGCATGTATCCTCCCAACGTGGATCCAATACAGGAATGAGAAAGATGATACCGAGTTTAACACCTTCCTTGACTATTTATCTGTAAGTAATGTTATTCATCCCAATTTGTAATATTGTCTTGCTCTGTCCCATGCTTTCTAGCTTCCATCTAATAAGACTCACATTCTTTTTTCAACAGATGAGGTTCAAGTTAGATCCGAAAGATGATGCAACTAAACAAGCATGCACTCATGTTTTTCAGTCTGCTTTGTGACAATATCGGTATCACCTTAGAAAAACTCACTTTGAAGGCAAGGCTAACAATGAAATCGCCCAAACATCTCCAGTGGAATATATTACAGATGAAGACTGGACAACCCTTGTTAAACGCTGGTCTGGTCCTGATGACGGGAAAATGGCAGGCGTGAGACACGCGTCCACGTCATTGATACAGAGTGAAATTTAAATGCATAAAATATAAAGTAGAGTCAAACATTACAGGTACTTTATTTCCAGAACTCTTACATTTGCATAAAAATTCTGTTAATTACATCTCCGAAGAGAAAACCCCTGATTAGGAATTGCAACATTCCTATTACATAGGATTACATCACATGCCTATTACAATATGCTACAATAAAATAAAATAAAAGGAATCCTCCTCGTGATCGACGCTGAACTCCGGCTTGGGGAAACTTGAAGTTTATCCGCGTAGGGAGTAATTTTTGTTGTTGGAGTATATCTGTTTTTAGGCATGTGTTGTAATCCTATGTAATAGATATGTTGGAATTCTTAATCAGGGGTTTTCTCTTCGGAGATGTAATTAACAGAATTTTTATGTAAATGTAAGAGTTCTGGAAATAATGTACATGCAATGTTTGATTCTACTTTTATTTTATGCATTTAAACTTCACTCTGTATCAATGACGTGGATGCGTGTCTCACGTCTGCCATTTTCCCGTCATCAGATTCTGGCACGCCCGGTGGGACCTATTTCTCCCCTCATCTTCGAATTCCAACATAGGATTGCAACATATGAATTTCTAAAGTACATGAAGTACATAAACATTGTGTACGGTAAATATACTCAAGGAAAACTGATATAAAGGTTTCTTTGTTCGAAGGTATGGATGGTCAAGTGCCGCAGTCGGTCACGCTCCGCATTGGAGACATTTGGCTTGATGTGCCAGTTGGTCCATGTGCGGCTTCAACAAATCAGCATTTGGATAATATGACTGCATCACCAACTGAATATGACCAAGGAATGGAAGTCTTCTCTCCACTCAAGTTTGGGGGAAGTATGAGGGTAGACAAAGAAGGAAAAGGGAAGACAATGGACAAACTCCACTATGAGCATGAATGAGGGCAATACCATGACTATATTTCCCTCCTCATCGTTTCTGCATGGAAGGATGTCAAAGGTTCAGAATAAAGTTCAAGTTGATGCTTCAGAGCCTATTCTTCCGCTGACTGATAAATCCATTGGAGAATGCTCTGAGACGGTTCTCAAGTTTCGCCTTGAACGCAAGAGAAAGCACCCCAATTCCCATGGCTATGAAACATGTCATGTGAACCCAACATCAACATTGTCAAGTCCCTTCACTACAAAAAAAAAACACTTCCGTGATGATACGTGTTTGTCACAGTAGGTCGCGTTTTTTGTCATGCATGTACATCCATGACGATTTTATGACAGAATCAAGATAGTCATACCTGTGCTGTCGTAGAAGTGTTCGATGACATTACCAAAATTATCATCACGGAAGTGTCCACTTCAATGACGATAAATCGCGTGTCACAGAAGTGCTTTCGTCAAGGGTGACCGACACGTGGCATCCACCGTAATGGAACGCCGTTAAGCTATCGGGTCGGGTTTTGGATCCGATAACCCGTTAACAGCCCCGACCAATGGGAAATTTCCACGTGTAAAATTCTTATTGGCCGGACGAAACACATGTCAGCTCGTCAGTGGGTCAGATAGGCGCCTATGATATGTCGACACGTGCCACGGCCCGGCACTGGCCCATTTAGCTTACAAAGCCGGCCCGTTTGACTTGGTCAAAAGTTAACGGGCTGGCCCATGAAAAGCCTGTTAACGGTCTCTTCGCAAATAGCCCATTTTACGGCCCGTTAACTCACGACCCGTTAGGCCCTAAAGGAAATAGGCCCAACAACGTCATGTGGGCCGTTGAATATAACACCAGCCCATTTCACTTTCGGCCCATGTATGGCCCACGACGTCTTTCGGCCCATATGAGGCCTTCGTATCTTTCGGCCCTTTACAGGCCCACGGTGACTCTAGCCCATAATGAACAGTAATTTTCTTTATACCCGTTAATGGCCCGTGATTTACATGGGCCGTTTCCAGCCCGTGTTAGCTTTCGGCCTATTGACGGCCCATACATTCTTGGGCTCCTTTTCGACCCTCGATTACTTCCGGCCCATTACTGGCCTGTTCCCCTAATGGGCCAAATTCGGCCCATGGCAAGAGTCGGCCCGTTACTGGCCTGTTCCCCTAATGGGCCAAATTCGGCCCATGGCAAGAGTTGGCCCATTACTGGCCTGTTACCCTAATGGGCCAAATTTGGCCCATGCCAAGAGTCGGCCCGTTTCTCGCCTGTTAACCCGTTGCGCCGTTTCCAGCCCGTCCTATATTCTAGCCCATTAACGACCCGTTATGCCTATGACAGAATTAAGCCTTTGCTGTCCTACAGCCTGTTAACGGCCTGTTACCGTGCTGGGCTGATACCAATTACGCCCGATTACAGCCCATGTAGACCCATTTATCCGACGGCCCGAGGCCCACCGATTACAGGTCCATTTATCGACGGCTCATAGGAGACCCATGGATCCTACGGCCCGTATATGGCCCATGGTAGTTGCGGCCACTAGCAAACCAGGGAAAAAGAAGACTAGGAAATAAATAAGGCCGAAACTAACGCTAGGCTATTAAGGCGATTGCACAGATTACATCCACTCGGCATCAAAGATCGCCACCAGTGCAAATATAGGGAACACCCTACACTATACAAAAATGGCTTGCTGTTTTCTTCAGTCGGTGGCTGCACGTTAAGAATAAATTTTGTATCGCACCAAAACAAATTACAACTATATAACAAAAGGAAGGTTGGCATAAAACTTAACAGTCTAGCAGATAAATGCACCACCAGAAGTTCAGAAGCTCAGTTCATTTGACCTGACTGTTACATTTTCATGCTGTATTGTCCGATGGAGCACCATAACCCTCGCCTTCATTTCCCCTAGGCTCCTGAACAACATAGCAAATGTCTGATAGTCTGGTTTCAAAACCATGCATATCTTGACGACATTGAGCAATGTTTCTCCTTGTTTCACAAAGGGTCTCTGTTAGGGAATGGACTTGTGTCTGGAGCGCAGATACAACATTGCTTTGAGCTTGCATATCTTGATCATGAGGCAGTTTGGACGATATTGCCTTAACAACCAACCCAGTATTACGCAGGAACGTGCTTTTGGCACTGTTAGTGGACAGGTACTGGCCCACTAGCAGCAAGAGCGGACATTGCGGTTATAGTTGCCTCGCCACCTTTAGAAGGTGGCGGTTCCACCATTTTTTCCATAGCTCACTAAAAAGTTGAGGTTTTACATTAGTAGTACCAGAACAGAAGATATTAAGGAGGCAGCAAAACCAAACAAAATAGCTTTGGTCTATATACAGAACTTATTCTAGTGAACCCATGTAAAATATTAGTTGTATTTTATTGCAAAGTACATAATAAAACCAGGTTCCAAACATATGACCATGTACCATCGCTAATGTATTGTCTATTTCTTCACATTGTATTGAGGGCTAAGGATAAAGAGACGAAGTTTATAATACGGTAAGCATAGTATGACATCATTCATATCACAAAACAACTGAGAACAGACAAACAGGCAATTGTAACATTGTGTGGGCAAGTCCAGCACAGAACTAGATTATGGGTCAAGATCAAAGGAACATCACTCCTCTCTTTTAAACCTTGTAAGGTGCAATGATACGCTAAGACAATTGTGTATAAAATTGAAAAGAGTAATAGACATTGGCTGCAAACCATGCAGTTCAAGGCACAAGTTAGAGTAAGTAGTAGTTAAAAGGCATGAGGATTAAGGACTTACAACAGCGGCTTTGACTGGTGTAGTCATGCTGTTCTTCTTGCTGGTGTGACAGTCCTTGAAGATTTCCACAGTATTTGGTTCAGGTACTTTTTGGTCCTTGCGGGCTTTCCTCTGCATTTCGAACAAGTCAATATAGATCTGATAATATGGTACAGCGAAAAGAGCCTTGCAGTGTGCAATATAGCTACGAGATCCTGTCGTCTGTTGGAATTTCACTTTCGTACGGTTGGCCTTGTTCTTTGAATAGTTCACCTACAAGAAGATAGATTTGTGTGGCACATGCGTAAATAGGAATTCAACATGTGATCTGATCACATATATATAATGTACCTGATACTTCGGATCAGACCAGTGTTTAACAAGGCCCCTCCAGTCTTCATCCGATATATTTTCCACTGGAGATGTTTGGGAAAGTTCACGATTAGCCTTGCCTTCAAAGTGAGTTTTCCTCAAGTTATACCGATACTGTCGCAGAGCAGACTTGAAAAGATGGGTGCAAGCTTGTCTGGTTGCATCATCTTGGCTATCCAACTTGAACCTCATCTGTTGAAAATTATGGGAGTCTCATTATCAGCAACCTAGAAAGTATGGGACAGAGCAAGACGATATTACTAGTTTCCATACATAACCATACTTACAGATAAATGGTCGAGGAAGGTGTTGAACTGGGTTTTGTCTTTGTCATTCCTGTACTGAATCCATGTTGGGAGGATACGTACATGACACCTAACGGCAACCGCTGCCTCTGATACTAACTTGGCTGACTCTGTAGCATCACGTGGCCTTTTTAAACCTGCCTCAAAACGGATCTCCATTCTTCCTCCTCTAGATTTAGTTAACCTATCGAGCATTATCCCTGATGTTTGTTTCCTCTTGCGCCTAGGTGCTAGTCCAACAACGAACATAGGAAGTGTTAGTGTACATCAAACTGTGAGACTACATATAAAGAAGCATGCAACTGTAACTTGACTCCAGCAACTACCTTCTTGCTGTTGAAGCTCACAAGGTTCATCTGATATTGCCAACTCGTCTTGTGTCAAGAGTGCTTGGGAAGTAGTGTCAGGTGGCAAGGGAGCTTGGGAACGTGCTGCTAGCTCAGTTGACGCACGAGTAAGTCGTGCAGCTGGTAGTACTGTGGTAGGTGTTGCAAGAACTAGGGCTGTCTCTGCTTGTTTGGTGGCAGCTATTTGTTTCTGTTTGGCTTTTTTTGCAACTCGTGTAGCATGGGATGCCGTGTTTGTAGAATTTTCCGCTGGACTTTGACCTTCTATTGCACCATCAGTACCAGCAGAATCTGCAGGATTCATCCGCTTCTCATTCCCTGCCATTCTGTGTTTCTTCCTCTTTCTCTGTGCCATGTTAAGTCAAGCCGACAAGAAAAACGAATAACAATTTAGTTCTTCAGAACAAATTGATGCGTGATGCAGACGAACTGAACTTTGATGTTAGACAACCACATGATAGGAGGATGTAATATGTATGAAAAACAGGACGGAAGAGATAACCAGAACTATGATGTGTAAACTAAGAAGAAGACATTTCACCAAATTAGAAGCAATGCAATGGAAGGTAGACACCATATGAAAGATGCTACAAATATCGCTCTGCCAAGTTAACAGTGTCTCATCATAAATGGCGTTTAAACAAATGTGAAGCAGTACAAGAAATAAATCATATGCAAGATGCAAACAACATCACACTACCATGTTAGAGGTCTCTCGTCATTAGTGCCATTGCATATTCACAGCATTGCATATTCACAGCTTATGATGTGTAAACTAAGGAGAAGGCATTTCAACAAATTAGAAGCAATGAAAGCTAGACACCATATGAAAGATGCAACGAATATCACTCTACCAAGTTAAAACTGTCTCGTCATAAGTGCCATTTCAACAAATTAGTAGTACAAGCTAGAAAAGAATGTGAGATGTAACCTATATCACACTCCGAAGTCAAACGTGTCTTATGATAAGTGATTGTTGCAGGTTACACAACAGTAGTAATTTGATGTAAGAACATGGTGTGATAGACAGATATTGTATGTTCTAGAAACAGGAACACGTGTCTTATTCAAGTATAATGTGTAAAGTAAGCAGATGGAATTCAACAAAATTAGAAGCAATACAAGCTAGACATCACATAACATGCAACCACATATAACAGTGCCAAGTTAGAGGGAGCACCGGTGATGCTGCACTAGGGGAGACGTGCTCATCATAAACACAGCTTTGTTGAGTGTCTATGCATGTGTTGTCTTGGAAATCATCTTGGGGGTGTGGAGGAGTAGAAACTGTAGAGGCCCTCCGTTCGGAAGGAGCACCTTTATCCGCTGCCTTGCTAACTTCCTTCCGCTTTATTGATTTTGAATTGTCAAGTAAAACCGACAAGAAAAAGCAATAAAATTCTCTCTTCAGAACTCATTCATGCATGATACTGACAATCACTACTTTGATGTAAGGCAAACACATGATACCAGGATGGAATATGTACGAAAAACAGGACGGCATGGCATGTTCACAACTGTTTGTGTAAACTAAGCAGAAACCATTCCAGCAAATAAGAAGCAATGCAAGCTAGACACCACATGAAAGATGCAACCAATATGACTCTGCCAAGTTAAAAGCGTCCCATCATAAATGGAATTTCAACAAATTAGAAGCAGCGCATGCTATAAATCATATGAAAGATGCAACTAATATCGCACTGCATATACTAAAGGTGTCTCGTCATGTTGATTGATGCGGGATACAAAAAAACAATAGTTTTATGTAAGGACATGCTTAATAGACAGATGTACTATGTACTAAATACAGGAAGGCATGTCACATTAACAGGTATAATGTATAAGCTAAGCAGACTAGCACATGCAGTTTAACCAGATTGGAAGAATTACAATCTAGACACCATATGCAACATGCAACCACATATCACGCTGCCAAGTTAGAGCAAGCACCTGCGATGCTAGTGTAGGGGAAATGCTGTAATCAACTACAGAGCTACGTTCACTATCTTCATCTAGCATTTCTGTTTCTTGAGAATCATGTCGGGAGGCTGACGCTGCATTCTTTAAATGAGGAGTAGTCCCCTTGCCTGCCTGCCTCGTCATAAGTGATTGATGAGGGATACACAAGAACATTAGTTTGATGTAAGAACATGGTTAATACACAGATGTACTAGTATGTACCAAAAACAGAAAGGCATGTCATATTCAAAGGTATAATGTGTAAGCTAAGCAGATGTAATTTAACCAAATTGGAAGCAATACAAGCTAGACATCCGGCTGGAGTGGTGAGCATGATCATCTAGGACCTGAGAGCCTGGTGGGAGGCGGGCTGCTTCGCCACCATCGCAGCTTTTTAGTTGGCTTCCAGGTGATGCCTATCTTTGTTGGGCTTGTCACTGGCTCGGCCAGTGCCCTGACTAGCTATTTGTCTTCTGGTGCTCACGGGATGGTGGTTCATGTAAAAAAATATCTTTCCTTATCTTACCGACTTCGGCCTTTCGAATACAAGCTAGACACCATATGGAACATGCAACCACATATGACACCGCGAAGTTAAAGCAAGCACCTGGGATGGTGGTTCATTGCGAGCGAGGTCATCAACTCCAGAGCTACATTTACCGTCTCCATCTGCTGACACTGCACCCTTTATAGCGCTGTAACGTGTCTTGCCTACCCGCATACGAAGCTGGAGCGACTTCTCTCTTTTCTTTTTGGCTTCTCTCATGGCAGCAGAGTCTGAAATACCCTTGCATAAAAACACAATAGTGAGAGTAAGGGTGAAGTGTGTGCAGAACTAGTGCACTGTAAAAGTAGCAGATAGCAGGTGGCTGAAAAATAAATGACAGGAGACATATGATAGCTCTACAACATTGCATGGCAAACAAAATTAGATTCTACTCCGTATGATTTTGTAATATATGAGCACAGGAAATGCAGGTACTCCTCCAGCACACCACCACATGTGGTCATATCTAAGATAACAGTCGACTGAAAATAAATAGGTCAGTCGATTTTTTTAATGAACCGTCCGATCTATAAGGAACGGGCAGATGGCCTTCGTCTACCTCCCGCCAGTCACTGTTGACGATCTTTCTCGAACCGCCAGCGACCACCGGCCCAGACCCCTGCCTCCGCCGCCCCGCCCTCCCATCGACCTCACACCACCGCCGTGCTTGGCAGCGCCCCCAGGCCATCCCTTTAATCCCGGCCGACCTCCAGATCGGGCGCCAGTAGCTCTAGGCCGCACACGCCCCTAAGATAAACACCAAGGCGCTGCTTCCCCGGCGTAATAGGCGTACTAGCGCCTGTTACGCCGGGGAATGCTTCCGTTAATTGGGAATCAACTGGCCAGAAATTGAAATTCAGGGGGGCGACGGACCTCTAGCTAAGGTGAAATAGTATATGAGGAGAAACCTTGTGCATCGCGAGTTACTAGGAACATCTAGTATCAAGAAGAAGCGGTCAACTAGTGTCTTCTGTGGGATGAATACCGTGCAAGCAGAGACGTAAGATTTGCATGAATAAGGGAAGAGGAGTACCTTTTTCGGTTGCCGGTGTGGTCACCTCCACATGTCGCGTCGATCTTCTTCTTTTTACCGGGGAAACCGATGTTCTGGAGGGTGCAGGCTTGGACGAACCCATGGCCAAATTGTTGACTGTGTTGCCGTGGCCGTATGTCGGCGGAGGGGAAGCAGATCCGAGGCGGCGAAGGACGGCGTAGCAGGAACAGCTCCGGTGCGGTGGAGGGTGGCGAAGTTGGAGCGGCAGCGGTGAGGCGCAGGACGGCGTGGTTGAACTGGCTCGGGTACGGACGGCTCGGCCTCGGCTTCAACTACTAGCCGTGGAGGGCGTTGCGGTTGAGGTTGCGGTGGACGACGACGTCGGGGTATCGGCTCCGGCGTGATGGAGGAGGGCGGCGGTTGATGGGTGGGATGGGGTGGCGGACGGAGGACGCCGGGGTTTCGCGGCTGGTGGAGAGGTAGTTTTGGCGCCCACGGAGTACGAATGGGGAATCAGACGGGTGGGGGGGGGAACCATGTTTCGGTCTGGGACGCGCTTGTTTTTGGCTTTTTTGAACAGAAGATGGGACGCGCTTGTTTGAAATTTGGGGAAAGTACAAACTTTGCCCCCCTCTTAAATTTCGGACCTACTGCGGGTCGGGGGTAGGATGGTAATCCCAGGTGTCCCAAATAGTGGGCGGGAGCGATTTCGGCCGCGCGCATGTGTGCTTAGGCGGCCATTGTGTATGAATGTTTTTCGGATGCGGTTGCGTGGCGTCTAGATGAAGCTACAAACCTACCCCGGTTTAGACCTTTGGACGTCGGGCCGGTAGGTTTCACGGGTCGGAGTTATTAGAAAAGTAATTTCCTTGTACTACCAAACATTGGTCTCACGCGGTTTCGGGCGAGTAGAGGCTCTTTTGGCGCTTCGTTCGAAATTTTGAAACACAAGCATTCACGTTTAGAGTACTCTTGAACTATGAGGATTGACCTAAATAGACAACGTTATATTTGACCTTGTATGTTTGAAAACCTCATTAAATTATCCGCTTCTTTTTGAAATTTTGACACTTGAAAATCCTATAACTACGATTATTTTGGAATGGAGGAGCTAAATTTGAATCTATTTTGTACACGACTACATATGCTATTATGTACAAAATCAGAGCAAAGATTGGTGCCCCCATAATTTAGGTATGGTTTACAAATGCCATGATATCAAATTCAAATAATTGAATGGACTTCATGTTGAATTCGATTTTTTAAACCACCTTAAGTTGAATTCAAATGTATGCTAGTTCATAGGTAGCTATTTATAATGTCCATTGTGTAACTTTCGTATGTATAATGTGCTTTACACACACAACATGAACTATACTCACGTTTATATTCGATTGCTAAAGCGATGCATTGTCTGGAGTTCAAAATACTAACTATGTGGATCAATTGTGTCGAATAATAACATAGACATGCTCAAATTCGATAGAATCTAGATGTCTGATGGATCAATGACCGCTCCTTACGCGAATTGCAAATATCATGATCCCATCCTAATATTTGGATACAATTTATATCTTTAATCAATGTGTAGAGCAGTCTTTTACGTGTAGTTTCACTCTCCATCGGTGGTCTCTCACACATGCTCACACACTCTCTCCCGAGGTGTCTTTCTCGCACACATGCTCTAGATATAACCCTCCCTCCCTCTCGTAACCATTTACAACTGTTTTCACTAACCTTTATCACAAGCACTCTTCCTCTCGCAAACATACACACGCACAATCCTCATCGACCCTTTCTATATACATGGACCTGCCTACGTGTCTCATGTACGCACATTATCTTTACGCCTGTCTCTCACGCATTGTCTCACACCTCTCTTCCTAATCGACGAGTATGATTCTAGCAGAGCATTCTGTAGGATGCCCCTTAAAGTTAGGTTGGATGAATAGTAATATCAGAGATAAAGGGGTTACCTTAGTCCGAGAACCTAGGGTTACAAATCCTAGCCGGCTTTGTCAGTGGACACAGAGTCCTTCACAATTCTGCTATCTTTGTCTTGTACGACTAGTCATCCATGGGTCTTCCTAAATGCGTCACGGGCCGACCAATGTGGCGCAGGACGGAACCGAACGAAGGGCCTCACCTCGACCCACCGGACCTCACGCGGTGACACACCCTCTGCCCCCACGTCTCATTATCTTCTCACACCCACACATACCAACACAAACACCACACACAGAAAATTTCTCCTGGTGCCTCTATTCCCTCCCCCCTTGCATATACACACTCAAGGGAATGGAATCTCTTGTCGTGACGTCATATTCGTCTCTCTCTCTAGACCACTCTCATTTCTCGTGCTATCTCTCCCACGCCCCCCGTCGGCCCCTCTATCCATGCCTCTCTCGAATACGTAATACACACACATACCTCTCTAGGCCCCGCCAAATGCATCAACTACACATTCACACATGTTACATCACGTACCCCATTGATCTAAAAAGCCCTCTCTTCACGTTTATTTCGCATACAACATTCCTTTTGAATAAAGTGTGGCCAAAAAATTATTTTAGAGTTTCTACATATATACAACATTACAAAGTTATATGGAGGAGTACGAACGCTAATTTGCATTGCATGGTGCCCACAATGATATTTATTCCGCACTGTGAATTTGTATATTTTTATACTATATACAAAGTTAGTCATAATAAAGAGAAACGAAGAGCATCTCTCTCTCCATCGCATACCCCCCTGTACGCCCCTTTCACGTATGCACACAAAACTATCTCCAGGTCCTCTAAAAGTAAGCCCCCAGAAAATTCACGCATGTTTCATCTTTCTCTCGCGATATATGCAATGACGATCATTGTATTTGAAGCGAAAGCACGATACGTACATTGGACTTCAGAATCCACTCATTACGGTCACCATTTACGTTTAGTGGTTATTATACAGTCACGGGCTCACCGTACAACTCTGTATTTGCTCATGACATGACTAGTTGACCAGTTAAACGCTCCACGTGGCACCTCTAGTGTTGCATCACATTATCTCACTACCATCGTGCCCACCTGTCGACTTGTATCTACTCTACATCTACACTCTTATAAAATACATAAAATACACTCTTATAAAAAACAGAGTTGGTGATGATGGTGTGCCTGCCATCCTGCAATATAGGCCGTCCGATTTATATCTGACGGATAGGAAAGAAACTATGGCAATTTTGCAAAAAGGTACCCACACACCTCTCCACATTTGCAAATAAGGCCTTCCCTCGTTCATCCTTTTCTCTCACAAGATAAACAAGTCATACAAATGCATCTTGATGTTACGTGCAACGCACGGGCATCTTGCTAGTAAGAATGAAAACAAACGACAAAAAAATATTTGGACGGTGGTTCGAAGTCATGACCGCGGGCACAGCGGACAAGGTGGCCTTGTATTGGTATGCTGAGCCGTCTGTTTTAACACACAGGAGCTGGTGTGGTGATTATACACACACGCACGCATGCACACGAACTGCATCCACGCAACACTCACACAAACACATGCACCCACGCACGCACGCAACACTCACACGTACACACGCAGCCACGCACGCACGCAACACTCACACGCACGCACGCAACACTCACACGCACACACGCACGCATGCATGCACACACCAGTACACCACACGACCAACACACACTCTCACGCTCAAGTGCTCAACCTACACGTGCATGCGCACACATCAGGCCCTGACAGACACATACACAACCAGGTGATTCCCGCGCACGGGTTGGAGCCTTGTCGCGCCTGCGTAAATTTGTGTTTATCTGACCTTTTGCCTATGCGAACTGACAGGTGGGACCCACAAGGAACGTGGTCAATTTAACTAGTCAACATGGCGCCACGCAGACTATTTGGCCGGTCAACAGAGTGCAATCCGATGCTGAACTGTGAGCAAGTGACCGTATAATCACCGCAAAACGTATATAGTGACCGTAATCAGCTTATTCTGAAGTTCGGTGACCGTATTACGCTTTTCTCTCTGTAGGCCCTCCAAAACTACATCTCTACACGTTCTCGCATGTTACATCTAACAACTATGCAATACAGCACTACTACTACACTCTAACACAATAAATCATATGTGTTTTTAGTTTTACTAGATATCATATTGTTACTTATAATTATTCAGTTTGCATACATTAAAATTGCCTTTGAAATGTATGGCCAGTATCATCTACCGCGCGGGAAAAATCCCGCCCTTTCCTGTTTAATCGGGTTTGTATCGATGGATCGTGCGAAACAGCAAAACTATAGTACTATACAGTACAAGTGACAGTTCACTGGGCCGTCGTGTCGTCTACTCCTCCGTCGTAAGAGTGGAGCGCTCGCTTTCATAAATCTTCTAGTCCCTTTCGCCGACATGTGGGACATCAAGCTACCGGGTCCACGTGCCATACCGGAATACAGTGCAGAGCAGCCGGGGTGAAGCACCCCAGTCATGGCGCCGGCGTAGTAATGAGCAATGAGGCGTCAAATCACAAAGCTGCACCTTTCCCGCAGTTAAGTTGGAGGGACGAAGCAACCATCATTTCACTCATTGCTGAATCCGCTTCTCCCTCATCTTCTTCAACTTAACCACGTGTTGCTTCTGCCGTTGTTCTGCCTCATGTGGGACGCGGATCGGCTTGGTAAAGCACTGACACGTGGGACCGCATGTTAGCAAACCGCCAGGACAACGTCCTCCGAAAATAAGAAGCCTAATCCTAGACTTACAAAGGGCTACGTAGCTGCTACGTATACTTTCCATCTAATCTATATATGCCCCCCTGATTTTCAGGTGGGGTGGGCCTAATCCTCTCCTTTAATCCAATCAAATAGTCCCACATCACATCAGTTCGTAACTTTACGTAAACCATTACGTGGATGTAGCATTGCTCAAATAAGAAACCTCCCCCGCCATCCGCGCGGCAAAATCACCTCCTTTTTACTAATCTTGATTCTATAATTTTTTAGATCAATATAATTGAGATTTGTATAGATAGCACACAGGAGCAAAACCAAGTGGTACGGTTAAGGGCATCCACAATGTGTAGCCAAATGTGAAAATAGCTTTTGGCATCGTGGGAACCATTGTGGACGGTGTTGCCAAAGCCAAAAAGATGGAACCGAAGCTCCCTGATTGATTGATTGAAGGAATAGAAAAATGCAACGTCTCTCCTGTTTCTCCCATGCTTGGACGCATGTAGTACAATATAGAGCACAGAGTCTACTCCCCTGTCCCTTCTATCACAAATCACAAAGCAGTGAGGCGTCAAATCACAAAAGCACGGACGAAGCAACCATCATTTCACTCTTTGCTGACTCCGCTTCTCCATCCTCTTCTTCGAGAAACCATCTCACCGCACTAGTACTCCTAGTAGTACTAGTAAAGGACTTCCTGGATGCAAATAAGGTGGTTGTCTCGGCTTGCAGGCGGCACTTGCAAACGACTTACCGTGGTCTCCCTCAATGGTGTTCTCCGTCGAACGCACTTCGACAAACCACAAAAAAAAGATATCGTCGACGTCACCGCAATGGGGAAGGAAGTCAAATATAGTTACTACCTCCATTTTTCTTGTACACAAGGCCAGTATATCAAAATTACAATTTGCAAAGGGCCACTAACACTAATCGAGGCAAAATTGATGGGGTTAGCAACCAAGGACATTAATATCCCCTGCATGCATGCGGAAGTGAGAAGGTTGGTTTGCATGGCGCTGCATTAATCAAGCGATGAGGAGTGAGATGGTTAGCTCTTTGGTCTTTGGAGAAAAAATACGCATTAATTGACACGTGAAACGAGGATTTGTATCGATTAAATCCCGCGAAGGAAAACCCCGCCTTTCTTTTTTAACACTAGTACTCCTAGTACGTACGTACTTATCCTGTTTGGGTCTAGGCCTTGCATTGCCAAACTTCGCCACACATTTTTGCCAAGCTTGCCTAAAGTTTTCAAAATGAGAAGGAGGTACACTTGCGCACGGCTGTCGCGGTCGCACCGCACCCTCACACGGTCGCTCCTGCACGCCACGGTCGCACCGCACCCTCACACAGTCGCTCCTGCACGCCGCAAACCCAACCAAGGGAACGCACCCTCACTGACACGTGCTGTCGCATGTGAA
This sequence comes from Triticum aestivum, assembly GCF_018294505.1. NCBI lineage: Eukaryota > Viridiplantae > Streptophyta > Magnoliopsida > Poales > Poaceae > Triticum > Triticum aestivum. Next base: position 305,089,899 of record NC_057799.1, read on the forward strand.
CAAACCAAACTCAGCCATCCTATCGCTGACACATAATTTTCGTTCATAGAGTATGTTTATCCAACCGCATGTTGGGGAGTATCCGTACGGCCCGTGCGGTGGTCTGTTGGGGAAGAAGAAGAGGTGAGGAAGAAGGAAAGAAGGGTTAGGAGACGTAGGATATTCATCCAACCGCCTGAAATGGTAGACTGACCCAAGTCAGGCGACTTGCATAACAAATATATGTTTTTACACAGCAAAAGATCCATAAAAACAACAACATAAAGAAAAACTATCACTGCTCGCGAAAAGAGACGGCCTCGTCGTCTTTGGCTGCCGGCGCGAACCAGCCGTCGCTGCCGATGTGTGTCTCCGCACCGTGGTTGACCTCGGCCTCCAGCTACTCGTTCAAGCGGAGCGAGCGGGCGCTCTGCACGGACGAGAGCACAACCCGGTTCAAGTCGAGGACGTCCGGTTCCGCCTGCAGGAGGGCCTCGATGGCAGCGGCATCCGCGCGCTCCGCGTTGAGTCGAGCCTCCGCCGCCCGGTTCAAGTCCAGGACGTCCGGTTCCGCCTGCAGGAGGGCGTCGATGAGAGCGGCATCCGCGCGCTCTGCGTCGAGTCGAGCCTCTGCCGCCCAGTTCAAGTCCAGGACGTCCGGTTCCGCCTGCAGGAGGGCCTCGATGGCAGTGGCATGCGCGCGCTCCGCCTCAAGTTGAGCCTCCGCTGCCCAGTTCACATCCACGACATCCGGTTCCGCCTGTAGGAGAGCCTCGATGGCAGCGGCATGCGCGCACTCTGCATCGAGTTGAGCCTCTGCCTCCCGGTTTGAACCGCTGGTCCACCTGCACCATGGGGGACTCGGACATCGGCACGAAGTCGAGGTCCATCATCTCATACCCATCGGGGGCCTTCTGCGCCGCGACCTCCGCCATGAACATTGGATCGGCTTCCTCCTGCTCGTAGCTTGGCTCCAGAGAACTCGGGGATTGGCCCGCCGCAAAGCGAGCTTGGGAACGGAGGTCTGTGGCACCGACCGCCGCCGCGATTTCTGCGCGGCGCTCCGGCGTCAGCATCTTGTAGTAAGTGATCTTGCGGCGCACCATGGCTTTCCGGCGAACTAGGGGACGCTTGATGCGGGCTAGGGGATTGAAAGGTGGGGGAATGGGCTGGAGATTTGGTGTGGTTTTAGGGCAGTGGCTGGCGTAGACCGAGCACCGAAGGTTCTGGTGTGAATAGTGGTTCCGGTGACGACCGGTCAATCGGTTTTGACTGTACATCGCTCTTGTCGCGTTCGCGTTGCAGCCCGGCACGCTGGACCCTCCACATCGCTCACCGAATGGAACGCGCTTCGTCTTGCGTTTTCGCTCGCTTGTGGGACCGCAGTTGAGAGCAAACCGACGTCCCTCCCCCTCCCCCGCCCGCGTCATTTATTATACCACCACTCCCTCCGTTTTATGCGGAGTAAATAAAAACAGAGGGAGTATACTACGGATGAGGATCCCCTGACGTGGCCGAACCCATTGAGTAACTGACATGCGGGGCTAGCAAGCATGGGGTCCGCCAGTAAGTGACCGAAAAGGGAGGGTAAGGCAGGGATACCTACGTCAGAGGATCCACTTCCACTATACTACTTTGACCAAATGTTAGAGTAATAATATATGACATGCAACTTACACAAAGCATATAGGTCTAATGCGTTTTTCGAGGCTAACTTTGACCAAATGTTAGAGTAATAATATATGACATGCAACTTACACAAAGCATACGATCAAATTCGTATGTGAAAGGAGTTTCCAATGATATAATTTTCACATTATACATCTCATGTACTATTAATCTTGTCAATAGTCAAATTGGAAACCATCTCGAGTACAAATCTAGGAGTACGTACGAATCTAACAATATTGATTGGGCGTTGTTGAATGTTGATACCTTTTTGATCAAAGTAGAGATACTTTGACTACACATAAAACTTATATGTAAACTAGAAAGGATAGGAGGGAGTATATTGTATGTTAAAAACGAAACGAACATTGAATACCCTTTATATATGATTTGCGGATGCTATGATCACCGGTTCAAAATTTTGAATCCGCCTTAGGTATCACGTGCCCCCACTCGTTCCCTCTCGATTTCATCTCGGGGTCCGGAGATCTATTAAAAGAGGACTAGGGTGGGTACATGCGAATGATACTCCGTGGAATGTTCAAATGAGGCATGCGGGAGGATGGACTCGACTGGAGGGCGACATGATCGATGGAGAAGAGGGTTGGAGAGGAATGAGAAATAAGCAAACGCCACATGATTATACTTGAACGGCTCAAATAAACAATAAGTTGTCTCGCTTGGCCTACATAGTGAAAGGCCTAATGCACAACGCGAAGCACTGACGCTCGAATATGGCCAGGAAAACAGGGAAACCAACATGTGGGGCAGACTAGTCCAATGGAGGAGCTGGCCCATGACCTCCTCGCCACCGACAACCGTTCATGTGGGTCGCTGGGGCCAACAACGGGGCGCAGCTCCAGCACCACCTCTGGACATGGCGACCGCGGTGAGCAACACACTCATATTGTAGCTAGACACGGTCAGTTTCAGTGTGCTGAGGGTGGCGTTAGTGTTGTGGCACGACCAATGGTATGATTGGTTTGTGCCCAAGGTTGCCCCATCAAAGCATTGGGTAGCCAAAATTTTGGTTGAGGTATTGGTTGCCCATGATTTGGCCGACATTGGCAAAAAAATGAACTAGAGTTGGCTAGAGTTCATTGGCATGCCAAAGAAATGGCAACCATCCAAACAAAGACCAATCTTTGGGTCATGACCAAAATTTTGGTTGAGGTATTGGTTGCCCATGATTTGGCCGACATTGGCGAGAAAAATGAACTAGATTTGGCTAGAGTTCATTGGCATGCCAAAAAAATGGCAACCATTCAAACAAAGACCAATCTTTGGGTCATGAACAAAATTTTGGTAAGGTGCACTTTGGCCACAATCTAAACACACCCCAACACCCGGCTCGTCGAGGATGCACGGGGCGCTGCAACGCGTCCGCGGAGTGGTGTAGCACGGCCAACTGCATCCTCTGGACCTGAGACCATGCCAGGTCGTCTTGCTTTTTCAATGACATGCGGGGATCACATGTGAGCAAAGGGCATCTCCAACGTTGCCACGACCGCAGCTGACTACCCTGGCACACCAAAACCCTCGTCCCTCGCACCGTCGCGCGGTGCGTTCCCAGCCGGCGCCAGCTGCCCGCATTCATGCTGTCCTTTCGTATGTCGTCGTTAAGAGGCTCGGTGCCCGAGGAACCAACTCCGGCGACTTAATGACGCACCCGGACGCTTGGCCTCACCGGAATGCGCTACTTAAAGCGGCAACGCCCAGCTAACCTCCACACCATAGCGCATCGTCCTCCTACCCGGCACCACATCCGCCATGACTGCAAGTGCGAACGCTCTGCGGGAGAGCATGTCTTCGGGGATGAAGCTCGAGGTCGCCGCCCTCGCTCAAGTCGCCTCTCGCGACGCAATAGCGGCGTAGCCGGACGCGGACGCGATTGCACAAGCGGTGGCCACGCTGGCGGCCGACGACGGGAGCACCGTCAGCCACGCGTCCTACTTGCCGCCGTCCAACGTCCGGCACCGCCGAGGTCGGGGACTCCTCCGAGGATGAGTAGGCATGGGAGGCGGCAGGGCATGGTGTGCCAACTGGCCAGTCCGTATCCCGTGTTCTACTCTTCCTCGCCGGAGACCACGCCTTCACTTCACGGGTCTTGAACCCAACCCCCGTACATAGAGATCGCAGATGGAGGACGTCGGTCGCCGCCGTAGAATAGGTTTAGGGTCGGGTTTCTTTTATTTTTCTGTCCTATAAAAGTTCGAAATGTAATGAAAATCTGCCGTGTTTGCATTAATCTCGGCCGGTGTATATGAACTTTCACAATAATATACATATTGTAGGAGTACTAGCAAGATGCCCGTGCGTTGCACGGAAGATCAAGATCTTGTGGGAGAAAAGGATGAACGAGGGAAAGCCTTATCTGCAAATGTGGAGAGGAGTGCGGGTAAATTGTCATAGTTTCCTTCCTATCCGTTAGATATAGATCGGACGGCCTATATTGCAGGATGACAGGCACACCATCATCACCAACTCTGCTTTTTATTGAACCGAGACAAATCTAACATGCGAAGTAAAATAAACACATAGGGTCTATACATACACAAATTATCTTAGGCACTCCAATAGTACGTCCACTACACATTCACACATTTCACATCTTTCTACATCTATGGGAACCTACGAAAGGGTTAACGTAAATTGCCTCTCTCTCTCCTCCCCTGATTTTCATGGTGGTGGGCCCCTCCCTCCCCCCAATCTACAATCAACAGCTCACACGTTTCACATTACGTTAATTACGTAACTGGGATTACGTAGGTGTAGCATTACTCATCCTAAAAACCCCAACTAAGCCAACCTCCCAGCATATCGCGCGGGAAAAGACCCGGCCGCGCCGTTTTAGTCGGGATTACCGGATTACTAGTAGTGTATCGATGGATCGCGCGAAGCAACAATTTTTTTAGAGGGGGCGAAGCACCTAGTTTAAAAGGAAAAAAGGCGGTACACTCACAGCACTCCTGTCGCGGTCGCATTGCACCCCACACACGTTCGGTCCTGCACACGGCTCACGCAAACGGAACGCGCTTCGGCTTGCCTCGTCACTGACACATGGGACTGCACTTGGAGAAACCGACCATGCGCCAAACTCCCCCCGCCCACCGCACGAAAAT
>NC_057799.1:305094994-305097976 GCF_018294505.1 Triticum aestivum
CGATTCAACCGCCCTTCAGCCAACTAGCCAATAATATTCCCTAAAACCCCCTCCCCCCTGTCCTCCTCCACTCCATTCCCTCCGCCAAAGCCGCCCTCCCTGCCGCGCCGATACATCGGCGCCGCGGTTCGGCGATCCTCTCGCTCCCACAGTACGCTCTCGTAGACTGCCGTCCTCTAGCCGCACTGCCACCTCTGGCTACGTTCTTGTGGAGGCGCACGGCGGTCAGTGCCGCCACCGCTGGCGACGTTCATGTGGAGACGCACGATGGTCAGCTTCTCCCACGGTACGCGCATTCTAGACTGAGGCCCCGTTCATGTCGGTGTAGCGCTGAATGTTAGCTGATAGACGCTGTTAATCTCACTGTTTGCCGAAGTAGTTTACTGTCAATATGCTCTGCTTAAGAAGCTTCCTTGCCCTGTTCTGCACTCAATCTGCTTAGCTGAGATGGCATGCCAAGGCCGATTAGTTGCTAAAATATCCTGCCATATATTTATTGTGACGTAGATTGCCATGGTCTAGTAGCCAATCTGTTAGGTGAAATAGCTCTACACCGTTTTATACTCGATCTTTGTTGCTGCGATGGCCTTCGATAGTTCGATGGCTATGTGCTCAGCCTCATTGACTGCTGAAACAGCCTGCCATAATTTGGCACTCAAATCTGTTTGCTGAATTAGCTTTACATATATTTCGTTACTTAGATCTGCTCGTCCAAATATCTTGCCATAGCTTTAGACATCGACCTAGGTATTTTTTTTCTGGACTTCATAAAAAAGCATATATGTTTTTCCTGTAATATCTAGTAGAAGAACTAATTTGTATGTCTAACAGATGGACAGGACTTGGATAACTTCTGCTCGAAGATTCTCCGCTGCATATGTCGAGGGGGTTGAAAACTTCATGAACTTTATCAGAGCTGAGTACGGTGGTCCGAAATCAGATGTGCTCTGCCCGTGTAGCAGTTGTATGAATTCAGTTACAAGACCCCAGTCAACTGTGCAAAATCATCTACACTTGTATGGGATGTCGGTCACATATACTAGGTGGGTTCATCATGGTGAAGCTGTGAACGTCAATGTTATTGACTACGTGGAAGCAGCAGATCACCATCTTGATCTGCCTGATGCTCAGGTGGAAGAGGAGGAGGAGGAGGTGGTGGTGGAGCCAGTGAGTTTGACCAACATTGAAACAATGCTACGAAATGCTCGTGCATTCCGTGAACTTTCACCTGCAGAAGAAAAACGGTGGGCCCGCATGTTGGAACAATGCAACGTTGCTGTCACCCCAGGAAATAAGCTGTCAGTATTCTCAGTTATGGTCACCTTTCTTCAGGTGAAGACATCTGAGCGGATGACCAACAAATCATTCGATGCGATGTTGGCTGCTTTCCGCAAATCTTTCCCGGATGCGTCTGAGCTGCCACACACCTACAGTAAAATGAAGAATTTCCTTCGTGCAGTTGGAATTGGATATGATATGATCCATGTTTGTAAGAATAATTGTGTTCTATTCCGGAAGGATTATGCCAACTTAAGTGAATGCCCGAAATGCAAATCATCAAGATGGAAAGATGGCGATGCTGTGAAGAGGATTCCTCATAATGTTCTGAGACATTTTCCAATTACACCAAGATTGCAGAGGTTGTTTCATGATGATGAAACACGAGAGGATGTACTATGGCATTCTAGGAACCAGGAGTACAGAGATCAGAATGTAATGAGCCATCCATCTCATGGTAGTGAGTGGAAAAGCTTCAATGATAAACACAAAGAGTTTGCTGCTGACCCGAAAACATTAGACTTGGCTTAGCTTCAGATGGATTTAACCCATTTGGCCACCAGAGCGCCACATATAGCATGTGGCCAGTGCTTGTTATCCCTTACAACATGCCTCCAAATGTCTGCACCAAAGAATCAAACTACATGATGGCCTTGCTCATCCCAGGTCCAAAAAGTCCTGGAAAGGATTTTGATTTGTTCATGGAGCCTCTTGTGGAGGAACTTCAACAGCTATGGAAGGGTGTTCTCACTCGAGACCTATATAGCAGCCCACCAGCTGATTTCTTTCTGCGTGCTGTTATAATTTGGTGCATCCATGCTTATCCGACTTTGGGCACTATGTCAGGGCGAACGACACATGGTTACAATGCATGTGTTCGCTATGACAGGAATCCGCTGTCACACGCAATACTTAGCAAGATCTGTTACATTGTACACCGCCGTTTCCTTGCCAAGGACAAGCCGCATCCTAGAAAATACCGAAGACATGTGTTCAATGCAAAGCATGAAAACCGTGATGCGCCAAAGAGGCTCACCGCCGATGAGTTGCAAGTGGAATTAGAGAAGGTCAGGCATATTACACCAGGAAACCATCCTGGTAATGGTAGCGGGAAAAGGAAGCATGGCAGGGTAGAAGAGAGATTATTGTTTACCCGCAGGTCCACTTTGTGGGACTTGGAGTATTGGAAAGATTTGGATCTACGGCATAATCTTGATGTGATGCACATCGAGAAAAATATATGTGACAGCATTATCGTCACACTTCTTAATATTGAAGGCAAGACGAAAGATACCTTAAAATCTAGGATTGATTTGACACACCTGGGTATCAGAAATGATTTGCAGGTGCAAGATGAAGGTAAACCACGGGATATGGCACCAGCTGTGTACGTCTTGGACAAGGTAAAAAGAAAAGAATTCTGCGAGGTCCTGTCACATGTGAGATTCCCACATGGATTTGCTTCCAACCCTGAAAGGAGAGTCAGTGCAGATGGAAACAAGGTACAAGGGTTGAAAACTCATGACTGCCACGTCCTACTTCAAAGGGTCACTACTAGGAAAAGGCCTACTAGTGGCGCACCAGTTTTGCCTACTAATGGCGCACTACTGGTGCGCCACTAGTACCACGCCACTAGTATTTTTTACTAATGGCGCACCAGTGGTGCGCCATTAGTATACCAGATACTAATGGCGCACCACTGGT
>NC_057799.1:305098669-305099308 GCF_018294505.1 Triticum aestivum
GGCGTGGTACTAGTGGCGCACCAGTAGTGCGCCATTAGTAGTGCGCCATTAGTATACCAGATACTAATGGCGCACCACTGGTGCGCCATTAGTATAGGCCACGGTGCGCCATTAGTATAGGCCACTAGTGCGCCATTAGTATAGGCCACGGTGCGCCATTAGTATTTTTGAATTTTGAAGGCGGGAAAATAGTAGTGGCGCACCGTCTAACCCCCACCGCGCGCCATTGCTATTTTTGAATTTTGAATTTGGATCTGGATCACGATTTTTTTGCCCATTTTTTGCTCGTTTTTTTGCACGATATTATTTCAAATTTTGTTCCTGTTTTTGGATCTTGTACATTCTTTTGCCGTGTTCTTTTGCCGTGTTCTTTTGCCGGAGAGGAGTTCGCCGGAGAGGAGGAGGAGGAGGTTACCGGAGAGGCGCTCACCTACATCGCCGGAGAGGAGGAGGAGGTCGCCGGAGAGGAGTTCACCAGAGCATCGGAGAGGAGGAAGGAGAAACCATGAGGGGATGGGAGGAGAGGAGGGAGGAGGAGCTCACCGGAGAAGAGGGAGGAGGAGCTCACTGGAGAGGAGGGAGGAGGAGCTCACCGGAGAGGAGGGAGGAGAAACCGTGAGGGGAGGGGAGGGGAGGAGA
>NC_057799.1:305099370-305106577 GCF_018294505.1 Triticum aestivum
CGCCGGAGAGGAGGAGGAGGTCGCCGGAGAGGAGGAGGAGTAGGTCGCCGGAGAGGAGGAGGGTAGTATGGTGGAGGAGAGAAGGGAAGATGGAGTGGATGAGAGGAGGAGATGGAGTGGAGGAGAGGTGGAGTGGAGGAGAAGAATGAAGAGGTAAGGAGGAGAGGACCACGCCCAGCCATATATATGGCATAGTAATGGCGCACCGTGGGCAGGTGCGCCATTACTAACTTTTTTTTATTTTTTTGATTTATTTTGAATTTTGATGGCGGGGAGATACTAATGGCGCACCATGGGCAGGTGCGCCGTTAGTAACTTTATTTTTTATTTTTTTTGACTTATTTTGAATTTTGAAGGCGGGAAGATAGTAATGGCGCACCATGGGTAGGTGCACCATTAGTAACTTTTTATTTTTATTTTTTTAGACTTATTTTTAATTTTGAAGGCGGGAAAATAGTAATGGCGCACCATGGGCAGGTGCGCCATTAGTAAGTTTGAATTTTTTTGAATTTTTTTGCCTCTCCAGATCTTAAAAGCCCCGTATCTTTTTTTCTGTTAGGTTTTTGAGGATTTTGAAAATGTTTAACATGGTTACCCCGTTAAATTCAGATGTAATTTTTCAAGTAGATGATTTTTCATATAAAAAACTTTTTCATCCGAGTTCGTATGCAAAAGTTATGCCCATTTTACAAATTCTCGAGAGATTTTGCAATTAAAGTCGAAATTCATATTTGTAAATTTTCACAACAACTAGACCACATATCACATGGGAAACTTATTTTCTTTTATTTTATTGACATTTCCATCATTTTTTAAACTGAAAAGGCGGTCCACGAAGGGGGGGGTGCATTCGATGGAAGTGGTGGCCAAGGTACTAATGGCGCACCGTGGGATGGTGCGCCATTACTAGTTCAACTAGTAATGGCGCACCACTCCCACGGTGCGCCATTAGTAGTTTAAAAAATAAAAAAATTGAATTTTTTTTGAAACATAATTACTAATGGCGCACCGTGGGAGTGGTGCGCCATTAGTAGTTTTGAAAAAATTAAATTTTCTTTTACGAATGGCGCACCAACACATGGTGCGCCATTAGTATTTAGTAATGGCGCACCACATGTACAGTGCGCCATTAGTGTCCATATTGGCTATAGCTGTTTTTGTAGTAGTGGGTTTTACCTGTTATCCTTAGAGGATTGGGCCGCCCTGACTTATACAGAGCAGTTGCAGAGTTGGGACAATTCTTCAGGGAACTCTGCAGTAGGAATATCAGGATAGATGCTTTGGAGCGTCTTAGAGACAAGATACCAACTATCCTATGCGACCTTGAGAAGATATATCCTCCAGCCTTCTTTGATGTGATGGTGCATTTGGCTGTTCATCTACCTGATGAGGCACTACTTAGAGGTCCAGTACAGTATGGCTGGATGTACCCTATTGAAAGGTGGCTAGGCACTTTCAAGGGCTATGTTAGGAACAGAGCTAGACCCGAGGGTTCCATTGCAGAGGCATACATTGCTACAGAAGCGTTGACATTCTGCTCAAAATACATTGAAACAACTGATCAGCTTAGCAAAGAGGTGGGTGAAGACAATCCCGGGCTCAATGTTTTCGATTATTCTGTACGAGTTACATGGAAGAGTCGACAAGAGGACAAACCTAAAGATTTGGACAAAATGGTTTGGTATGTGTTGAATAACTGTCCTGAGATACTACCTTATATCAAGTAAGTGCAGTACTGCAGCTTATACATCGTAATCTACTAAACTTGCAGCACATTCTTATATATTTAGATGTTTGACGTGATCACTATGTTGTGCAGCATCTACAAAGAGGAGTTACTGCCGCAAAATCCAAGAAACATTGACAAACTGGTTATGGCAGGATTTGCGAAATGGTTCAAGAACCATGTAAGCTTTTGAAGTGCACTGTCAGTTTTTTTTAATATATTGAGTACATAAGATGATCAACTTGTCTATTTTCTAACCATAGGTTAAGAAGATGTGGGAGGATGGGCAGGCAGTTGATGATGCCCTTTACTCACTAGCAATGGGTCCTGATACTCGGGTAAGACATTATGAATCTTGCGTTGTTGGAGATGTGCGCTACAACACCCTTGCACGAGACGAAGGCAGGAAGACACAAAACAGTGCCATCATGAGCACGGATACGTATGACAAAGAGACAACTGAAATGTATGCTAACATAACAGACATTGTTCAGTTGCAGTATATCTCCAGTTTCGAGGATCATCGGTGTGTGGTTCTGTTGTGCTGCCGTTGGTATAACCTATTTTCCAGGATCGCAAAACCCAGAGCTGATGATTATTTCAAATCCATCAATGTCAAGGCGGCGTACCAGACCAACGAGCCTTTTATTTTGGCAAATCAAGCAACACAGATATTTTTCTTGGAAGACACATTTGCACGTAGCGATGACTGGAGAGTATTGCAAAGGTTTGAGCAGAGGAATTCGTTTAATGAAGTTGCACAACAAGATGATGCTTACACTGCTCCTGATGTACAAGATAACACAGATGTTCCTAATATCTTTGAGAACCATCACGTCAATGACGCCGGCGAAAAGATTGCCAGTCGTGCTGTGGACATACAAGAGTTGATCAAGAAGAAGCCAACGTTCGAGGACGAAGAAGAAGAAGACACCGTGGGGAATTACGATTCAGACTGATACACATGGCGAAGATGTTGACGCTGCTGCTGCGGATGATGATTACATTGCTTTTGTCGTATTTGCCTGTCAGAAGACGTTTTTATCTACTATGCGAAATTGTGTTTGCTATGACAACTGAAACCTGATGAACATGTTGTTTAGTATTTTGCTGTGAGAACATCACTTGTTATGTATGCTGATTTGTGTTTGGTGATTGTATGACAACTAAAACATGATGACATTGTTGTTTAGTTGTACTCGTATTTGGCTGTGAAACTTGAATTTGATGACATAGTTTGCTGTTGGACTGCAATTTGCTCGACGTCTTCGAATGAGAACAAAGCTGACCCGACAGGGCCTCTGCTATTTATTTATTTATATGAGCAAAAGGGGATACCCCTGATTTCCTTTAATAGAAATCATTAGATGTTCACAACACTACACCCAGCCTGCTACACAGGTTTCATTCATTACTAGTTTCAGCAAAGTGCTCATGTCGTAGCCACTGAATACATCACGAGTGCTACATACATTGCAAATAAAGAGACACTCATCCTACAGAGCACATTGATTTTGCCCATTATCTTCACAAGCTCTTTCATCTCCTCATTGTTGTCAAGGCCGTTCAGCAGCTGTTGCTTGGCCATGATCAGAGGAACTGCATCTTTAACCTTCTGCTCTGCATCTTCCTCTTCTGCCGTTCCTTCAGTTACTTGTCCAACACCCCAACCTGCTGGTATTGGGATTCCTCGGCTAACCAAATAATTAGCATAGTTGCATTCCCCCACATCAGCAACTTCCCAGAAATACAAATCACACGAATCTCCCCTTTTCTGCATGAATCAAATTGGAAGATCATCAACCAAGCTATTAAAAAAATCAGCAACTGAAAGCAGCAGAACAACACTTAAACATATTATTACCCCATGATTCGGGCATTTGTAGAAGACTCGGCCAGGGTTGCGGATTGTGGTTGAGACGCGACGGATGACTCTGCGTGATTTGCAGCAGTGGCACCACACCAACGGCAGCGGGTTGCGATGAGCAATTGGCTGCGGTGCGCGTGCCGGCGGGGGTGTGATGAGACCCACGGCGATGGTACGGGTGGCGACTTGGCACATATCTGGTTGTTGCCTGCTGAAGAGCAGGTGGACGAGCAGCCAGCGGACATGGTTGCTGCGGCCAGAGCTTCTGATGCTAGGCAGAGTAAGTAGAGAAGAGGAGAAGCGAACGTTGGATATGTCAGTTTCATTACTTGCAGAGTAGCATAGCACCATATATAGTCATAGTATAGGTTTGGATTCGAACCACCTACAGGAGCACGTCTTTCTTTTTTCTAAAACTCGGCAACGTCTCTTTACTGGTAGACTAGCTTGTTCTATACGCCTTCCCAAGTCTTTGATTTTCTTTCCCTTTTTTTGTGAGGAAGGAAGGAGGACAAAATTGAGAGTTCCTGGGACTCGAACCCAAGACCTCTCGGTTGAAAACCAAGGGTGCTAGTCACTTATGTGGCGAACATTCCCTGTGAGGAGGACGGCAGACGAACGCATTTTCCTCGCAGTTTTCTTCCTATATATAAAAAAGTATGCTACTTGGTGTCCGCTTAGTCAACAAACGATTGTGCCAACCTTGACCGTTGGATTGACATTCAATGTCTGTCGCGTTTCTTCAGTCTCTTCTTCCTCGAGCCGCCAAAGCCAAACCAGCGCCGGCGGGACCGCCTGCTCCCGCCTCCCACGGCTGCTGTGATCTTCCCCAGCTCCTGTTCGTTCCCGTCCGAGGCCTCACCATCGTCCTCCGCCTTGGTTCGCTCGCCGCGGCGCCGCCCTCCGGTGTTGTCAACATGGTCAACAACCGAGAGGAATAAGGAGATGACTGTACATGGTGAAGATGACAATAGGGACCCAGCAGCGCGCGCAGTAATTTTGTTTTTTCGGGACGGAGAAGGGTATCAACTGGGTTGTGCGGGACCCGTGGCCTGTCTAGCCCAGGCTTTTATTTCATATGTTTAGCACATGACCAGCCCAGTTTGTTTTTTCCTTTCTGAAAATGGCTAGCCAGCTATTTTGTTTTTTGCAGAATAACCAACGTAGGCCTACTTGCTTTTCTACGCCCTGCTGGGCTGGAAATCTTTCAAGACGAGGAGGGATGCATTTTCCCAGAAAATGGGCTATAAGTAATAAGAAATGGGCTATAAGTAATAATAAATGGGCTGTAAAATGAAAAAAATACAGCAAACAGGCAATTAGTTCCAAAATACTGTTTTCTTTCGGATTTTGATATTTTAAATTTCATTGTTTTTGTGCGGGTAAAATTTCATTGAATTTAAATTAAGGTATATTTAGATTTAAAATTAATTTGAATCTGGCTAGAAATTTCGGGCTGTATGCTGTTTGGGATAGATTTGGAGGCTGACTTGTGGGTCTACTAGGTTGACGTGTACTTTGGCTTTGTCAACTTAGTCCACAAACGATTCTAGCAGCAGTGACCGTTGGATGTTAATCCAACGGCCGTGCTGCTTCTTCAATATCTGATCTTCTTGCTCCAGCCGCCCAAACCAGCTCCGGTGGGACTGCCTGCTCCCGCCTCCCGTGGCCGGCTGTGCTGCCGCACAGGCCGCACCGCCCCACCCTACTTCATTGCTGGCCAGGCCATTCCTCTACTCACCCACACCTCCTGTTATTTTCCAGCGACGGCAGCCGGACCAGTAAACCCTCGTACTCCCCACCGCGTGGGCAACCATTGCCGAGTCTTCCCCGGCTCCGTGTCGTTCCCTTCCTAGGCCTCGCCGTCGTCCACCGCCATGGTGCTCTCGGCGCGGCCTGGTCAACGTGGTCAATGAATGACATCCATCGGCCGTGGACTGTACGCGCAAAATAATGATTCCTCCACCTGACAGCTGGGACCCACCGGAAGGGCCTCTGTATTTCGCGAAAAAAATGTTCCCCCCGCTGACATGTCGGACCCACCAGCTATATCTTCGCACGCAAGGAAGTGCCTCCTTATTACGCACAAAAAAATGAATACCCCCGCTAGCTGGGACCCACCATAGTGGGAGGATGACTTGTGGGCCAACTAAGTTGACGGGGACGGAGGGCTTTGTCAACTTAGTCAATATGAACGATTCTAGCTCCAGTGACCGTACGATGTCCATCGAACGGCCGTAGTGCTTCTTCAACCTCTGGTCTTCTTGCTCCAGCCGCCCAAAGCAGCGCCGGTCGTGCCGCATGCTCCTGCCTCCTGTGGCCGGCTGTGCTGCCGCGGAGGCCTCACCGCCCCCTACTATTCCCACCATTGGCCAGGCCCTGCAACGACGGCAGCCTCACACCGCAGCCGAACCAGTGAACCCTCGTACTCCTCTCCGCGCGGGCTTCCACTACCGCGTCTTCCCTGGCTCCGCGTTGTCCCCTTCCTAGGCCTCGCCGTCGTCCACCGCCGTGGTGCTCTCAGCGCGGCCTAGTCAACGTGGTCAAGGAACGACTTCCATCAGACGTGGACTGTACGTGGAGAGGCTGACAGCTGGGTCCATGGCCGCAGCAAGGAAGTGCCTCCTTATTACGCGGAAAATAATGATTCCTCCACCTGACAGCTGGGACCCACCGGAAGGGCCACTGTATTTCGCGGAAAAAACGTTTCCCCCTGACTGCTGGGACCCACCAGCTTCATCTTCGCACGCAAGGAAGTGCGTCCGGGCAAAAAAAAGATTCGCCCACCTGACTGCTGGGACCCACCAGCTACACCTTCGCAAGCAAGGAAGTGCGTCCGGGCAAAAAAATGATTCGCCCCCTTTACTGTTGGGACCCACCGGCTACATCTTCGCACGCAAGGAAGTGCGTCCGGGCAAAAGAAAAAACGATTCGCCCCCCTGACTGCTGGGACCCACCAGCTACATCTTCGCACGCAAGGAAGTGCCTGACAGTCGGGACCCACCTGGTCGAAGCGTACGTAGCGTTGTCATTCTGGTCGCGAACGTGTACGTACATACTGGTCGATGTAGAGGCGCACACGTGTCGTAGTAGAGGCGCGCACGTGTCGTAGTAGAGGCGCGCACGTAGCATGTACATGTACGTACAGCGGCCAGGGTGCAAGAAAGAAAATACGGCCACGTATGTGTACATACGGGCGGGGTCTCGAACGCCTACTCGTGCATACGTATGGCCAGGGCTCGTGTACATGGCTGGGTCGGAACGGAGAAACAGCGTCGTCGTCGTGTTCATGGGGAGGCAACGGAATGCATCGTGTTCATGGGGAGGCAACGGAATGCATCGTGTTCATCGGGAGGCAACGGAACGCGTGGGAGCCAACCGGTTGGGTCGGAATGGAATGCGTGGTCATGTTCATCGGGAGGGCTTGGACGGAACATGCGATGGAAACGAGGCCTGGCGTACCGCAAAACAGAGGAAACGGACCTCCTACGGTCGAAACGGGGGTCCTGTTGATCGGGAGGGGTGTGGCGTACCGCAAAACAGACGAAACGGGGGTCCTGTTGATCGGGAGGGGTGTGGCGTACCGCAAAATAGACGAAACGGACCTCCTACGG